>NW_008677358.1:0-6855 GCF_000695815.1 Acanthisitta chloris
AGCCTGGAGCACTGCATGGGATTGTTGCTCTGTAGAAACTTGGAGTTTAGCATCTAAAGTCACCGAAGAGCTTGTCTTGTCTCAAGGGCACAGACACCACGTTCAAGTATCCTTTCTATCTCTGATCACTGTTGCTGCATGTCATTGAGGAGCACTAAACCTCAGAGGTAACACCAAGAGGGACTTGGATGAAGAGGCACAGGGAATCCAAGTAGAGATTGAGACAAAGCAGTTGAATAAGATTACAGAAAACATGAGTTGTTGACAGTAAACAATGTTCTGATTTACATTGGATGAGGCAAGTGTCCTACAGAGAATAGAGTTAGGGTTGCAGAAGTAGTGCTACATGTAAAGGAGAAAAAGTAAAGGCAAGAAAACAAAGTCAAAGCAAACTATGAAATTGCAGTATTGAGTGTTCTGCTTTGTGATCACAACAATAACTTATGGATTTTTATGTAATTTTAATGTTCAGATGAATAACTGGCACTGCTATAAGCAAAAAAAAAAAAAAAAGTGTATTGCTTCTATCTAATAGGGAAAAGAATTAATAGCATCTCAAAGCCTGTGGGCAATTGTGATAAAACTGCTAACTTAATAAATGGAAAACTTCAGACTTTTGAAGCCAACGCAGTGTATCAGTTGGTGAAAACTAATCTCAAAGCATTATGTTAAATGTGAGGCATGAAGCAGCATCACAGTCAAAACTGCATCAAACTCAAAAGAAGCATCTTAAAAAAAATTCTGAAAAGAAACCATGGAAAACCACTAGTTTCATTAGTTGTGACAGAGTGAGTTAAACCATCTGTCAAACCAAGGACATCCCATGCAACTGAAAAAAGCACTTCTTTCAATCAGAAGTTACTGTCCTTCATGCAGCTATTCTTCCCACTGTTACCAACAAAAGGTAAAGAAAAGAAGTACAAGGCACTGAAGAAATGGCAAAGAAAAAAAATCTAAAAAGAAAAACCCAACACAAGCAGATTCTGGAGATAAGCCAAGTGACTCAGAAACAGGAGCTAAGGAGTGCACAGAGGACGCCAAAGCTGGAGGGTTTTTTATGACCTTTAGAACACAACCAAGATCAGTTCAAATCATCACAGATTCCACCACTGATCTCACCAAAGGATTTGACAGGAAGAGACATTAAGTTTATGTTTTGCCTTCCAAAGCTAATATAAAACAGCCAGTCAGCTCTGTGACATATTGTAGACGTTATCAAGAAATGCTGCTGCAATTATCAGAAGGCATTAGTGAGAAGTGTGATATGGGCTACAGACACAGAGTTTGGTCCCATGCCAAATATTTTAGCTCTGAATGCAGCATGGGCCACTTCTTTCTTTTTTTTTTTTTGTTCCTTTTTTGATTTTAGACCCTGAAATAAAGTGACCAGAACACTGAGAGAAGCAAAGACAGGGAAAAAACTCCAAGCATTAACCCTTTAAGAAAAGCTTTCACAGCTCAGATAACAGCAAAATATGCCTGACACGAAGTGTTTTAGAGAACCTGACAAACATATAACAATGCATGAATGCCTGGAAAATAGAGGTGAATTAACTGATCAAGAGATTGCACACTCTATTAGGCCTGCAGAAGTGACAGCTGATGAGGAGAGGGAAGGTGTTCTTCACTTTAGTGTCTCTTCTCTCAGAAGGCTGGTCCTTTGCTCTCCAAAGGCAGGCATCACTGCCTATCACTATTTAAGCAAAGAAAACATCTATTCTAACTTACACATCCCTCTCCCTACAACAGAAATGGATTTAAAATGCCCTGTCTCCTCTAAGAGTGCATAGAAAGACATGAAAACAAAGACGGCTCAAACTGGAGGAAAAAATAAATTAAGAATTAACCAAGATTATACAGAATTAGTGAGGTTTTTATGTTTGGGGTTTTTTTGTTAGATTTTACATCTGTGCATGCTGCTCATGCAAAAAAAAAAAAAACAAAACCTTAAAAAAATGAAAGAGCAAGTGTCACAATTCAAGTAGTTCAGAGCTCCAGTTTGCAAACGTGGCCCCTGCTAGACAGGACTGGACACAACTACTAAGCAGAGGATGAATGTGTGCAGACACATAGCTATTCCCATACAATACCAGAAGATGTATATCCTGTCTTCTTCTCAACTGATTAATCCGAATCTACTGGAAACTGCAAATCGCGAAGATTTTTTTTTTTTAATCCTTCTCTGGTTCCACTCCCTCCACAGACCTTTTCTTCCACACGCTCGCTGAGAGGCAGAGACACGTATCTGACCTGATTCACAACTGCACAACTCCTCTTTCATGCTGCAAAACCATTTCCACCAGTACAGAAACACCAGCAGAGAAAATGGACCAGGCCCCTCTGCCTTGAGGAGAACACTGGCACACACAGCACCCAAATCAGTGAAAATTACTAAGAACCTTTCCAGATTCTCATCTGTAAGACTGACTTTTCCACTGTATCTCCTTTCCTCTCCTGCTGAGTGTGGCTTCCCAGGTGACCCTTTTACTTCACACATCAATTTTCAGTATTTCAGAAAGATTTTCATGGAACCTTCTACTCCAAAGAATTTGCACCTGTTTAGTAAGGCCGTTTTTTCCTTGGAAATTATTTCCTTTCTCTCTGATTTCTCAGAATACATTTTTAGGTGAGACAATAAGCAAGGACTTGGAAGAATCTGTAAGGTTTTACTCCTTGCAAAGGTCTGGACACTTTGTGTGCAACATTTCAAAACATCTGCCTACAAAAGATAACTGTTTTCCTGTACTGGAGGTGAAAGAAAGGAGTAGTCAAGGCAACATAATGACTGTGCCCCTTGCCATCTCTTCTGGAAATGTAGGGAATTAGTATAAACTGATTCCTCAGTCCTGCAAAAATAGCAACACTCCATTTACGCCACACTTTCATTTATGCTGCCTACTTTCAGTTCTACAGTAGTAAGTCTGAATTTTGTGGTTACATTATTTTCACCTCACACCCTCTCCCCACCACCCAAATCAATGCATGCGTTAGATTTTCAATTGGAATTTTCCAGGTTGGCTATAATCATATCTCTACAAACAATGCAGTGCAGTCACCCTGAATTTAAAGGAGCCTTAGATCCCCTATGAAAATTTTCCAGCATTAAAAAAAGTATGCATATACCTAGAGAAAAGAAATAAACACAGCATTTTCTTTGACATTTGGGAGGTTTCATGTATAGACGATTTCTCTGCTGTTGGTCAATTTTTCTGCAAGTCTAATTAAAAAAAGCTCATGTAATTACCCAAAGATTTACAAGACACTGTTTACCAGCCACTTACAAGCAAACTGAAATTAACAAAAGGAAAAGTGAAGGCCCAAAGCATCTGTCTGACAAAGTGAAAGCTTAATCAGCTCTGGAAGCATGACTGAAGCTGGCTGCATCTGGCAGGAAGGTTTCTCCCACATTCCCATATCCTTCTTACAGATTCAAGTATGTGCTACATTTACCCACCATC
Source organism: Acanthisitta chloris (assembly GCF_000695815.1). NCBI lineage: Eukaryota > Metazoa > Chordata > Aves > Passeriformes > Acanthisittidae > Acanthisitta > Acanthisitta chloris. The sequence continues at coordinate 3,459 of NW_008677358.1, forward strand.
ATGTGGGGTCAGAGTCCTTGGTGTAAGGCAATATAAAGGACAGTGTTTGGCCGAGCAACTGGACAAATTCATGGAAGGAAAACTTAATTAAGAATACGCAAGAAGCTGTTTACATCTTTTTTAAGCTTGTTTTCAAGAGACAGCTATTTCAATCCATGCTAAATGATACTTAGAAATTTTAGAAGTTTAAAGAAATGGTCAACTTTACATTGATGCTTCTTACCAAACAAAAAAAATGTTCTCTGTAATTAAAGCTTCAGAATCTGCTCACTGAAAAGGAACGCATATTACAGGTTCAGAAGCTTTTGTTTTCCTATGAACACAACCAGCATGAGTAACTGGACACAAGGAGGTTGTAGTAAGATTAAACAGATATACGTATTCAGGATACAACAAATTAAAGGCTCAGTTTCTCTCAGAAGTCTGCGCACCAGAAAAAACCTTTTACATATCAACCCAAAACACGATTTATCCAAGTCTACATATTTACTTAAGGCTCATATTTTGAGATTCAATTCAAGCTGCTTCCTGGCTTTTTTTAAACACAGCACGATGGTACATGGCATGAAACACAACTACATCAGGTTCCCATCTAAAAGGAAATGGTTTGTGTGTCCTGTAAATCAAGCTTTGAAGCAAATTGTGTACAAAGAGAAAAAAAACCCCACAGCAGTTATACCAATTTGGCTTTTAACTTAAGCATGTACTATTTCTCGTTATGTGATTAATTTAAATGCTCCTTCACCTAAGAAAGCACATAGCTTTTAAACAGATTTACCTGCTTTTCGAATTTCTACTTCGATGTCATAGTTTAACCCCAGCCAGCAGCCAAGAACCACACAGCTGCTCACACGCTCCCCCAGCACTGGGATAGGGGAGAGAATCAAATCGGGAAAGGCTAGAAAAACTCATGGGTCAAGATAAAGACAATTTAACAGGGAAAGCAAAAGCTGCACACACAAGCAAAGCAAAACAAGGAATTCATTCCCTGCTTCCCATGGATGGGAGGTGTCCAGCACCTCCAGGAGAGCAGGGCCCCATAACGGGTAATGGTTACTTGGGAAGACAAACACCACCACTCCCAACATTCCCCCCTTCATTCTTCTCTCCCCCACCTTATATACTGAGCATGATGTCCTATGGTATGAAATATCCCTTTGGTCAGTTCGGGTCACCTGTCCCAGCTGTGTCTCCTCCAAATCTCCCATGCACCCCCAACTTCCTTGCCAGTGTGGCAGTACGGAAAGCAGCAAAGGCCTTGGCTCTGTGTGAGCTCTGCTCAGCAACAACGAAAACATCTCTGCATATCAGCCCTGTGTTCAGCACAAGTCCAAAACATAGCCCCATACTAGCCTCTGTGAAGAAAGTTACCTGTGCCTCAAACAAAACCAGCACAAACCAAAAGAACTGACAAAGTCATATGATATTATCTGACCTCATATTGAAGATCACAGCTATTTCAGAATAGTTTTAACCCAGATACTTTGCTTTTCTTTTCCCCCATTGTTCCTTTGGCAGTTATTTCTTGTGGGTTTGGGGTTTTTCTGGTGGTGGTAGTGGTGGTGGTTTTGTTGGTGGGAGGTTCTTTTTTTGTTAAATCTCCTTCAGAATATGCTCAATAGTCTTTAAAGGAGAGTATCAACAACATATGAAAAAGAAGAGAGGACTGGAGGATTGGAAGAGAGGATTGGAATCAGTGAATTGCTGATACATGGATTACTCCCACAGAAAACAGAGGGAGGAGAATTTTTAGGGTGTTTTTTAATGGTAAAAACATATGCTACCTCTATAAAATAACCAAGTCATTACTCTGGGATGTACTGTAAAATCAAAATGTCAGCAAAGCAGACAACTATTTACTAACAAAACTTCAACAGCAGCTACACTCCTTGTCACATGTCGTATCATCTGCTTTCCAGCTCACAAATTCATCATTCTAGTCTCTATGCTAGCTGCATGGACAACAAATGAGGATAAAAACAGAGCAATAGAAGACTGTAAGGGGAGAAAGAGGACAGTATAAAGACAGATTCAGTTTAAGGGTCTAAGGAACACAACTTGAGTGTAAATAGGATTTCTCCCCCTCCCATCTTTCTCTAGATGATAGCATGTCAACTTAAGAACACTTCTGACCATCGGATAATTTTCTGCACTCTAAGATCAGATACTAAAGACAGTCATGAGGTGCACAGTTTCAAAACCAATTTATTACTACATGCACTGGAATGGCCTTTCTGGTACTGGGATTATTCATTATAGAGCTTTTAATACTCTTAAGTGACTGCAAACAATCCTGTCTTTGTTAAAGTCACAGAAAATAAAATTTAAAGCAAAAAAAAGTTCAAAACTCTACAGTAGACCTTCATATTAAGGTTTAAGTTATCCCTTAATCAGACCAGAATGCTGTTCAATTCTGGTCAAAAGGCAGAAATCCGGTTTACAGTACTGAATGGATTACAGCAGGCTTAGCAGGAGGAAATCCGGTTTCACTGTGAAGATCTACCTCTTGAAACTTTTATATCCTCTGCTTTAAAAGCTGTCATCCACAACAGTCTCAACCTGCAGCAGAGATTCTCCTTCCCACTTTAAAGTCAACTAATACAAAATATTTAGGATTTAAGGACTGAATAAAGTATCAACATCTTTTTATTAAAGTTACTCAGTTTCCACGGGCAAGTGTTACCAAACAAAAAGTTAAAGCAAAGCTAATCGAGTTTTAAGAGACTAAGAGGCCCAAGAGAGTTACAGGACTTCTTTATGCTATGTAACAACATGGGCTGGGCTATAGATCCTACTAGTCTTAATCTGTGTGAGAGAAATTGCCACACTGGATCAGCACCAAGTTGAAAGCACCGATGGGAAACGGCATATTCCCAAAAAGTTCAGAGCTGAGCAAGTTCAGCGCGTTTTAAACACTTTAAGTGCTTCAACGTTACTTAAGAATAAAGATCCCAAATGTAAGGAGGCTTTCCTCTTCACCCTCCTCCCATTGAAACACTGCGGATGTGGAGGAAAACAAAAGAAAGGAAGTACATTCATCGCTGAGAGCGACTTGAGCAAAGGGTCTCTCGGAACAATGGGCCAGAATGATGTAGTTTGAGGTGGTGCCCGATTTTGCTGAAATAGTAAGAAAGTAACTACACCCTATGTTCGGCTGCGGGTCACGCGTTCTTTATCCATGAGGGAAAAAGAGAATTATTTAACTCTTCGAGTGTTTAATGCATTCTCCCAAGAGAGTACACGGCTCGAGCCTCGGGTTCAAACAGCACAACGGCACCGAGACCGTACGACAACCCACACTCCACCTGGGACACGGCATTTCCCGGAGTTTAGGGACGCCGGCGCAAAACTCAGCCCGAAGCTGCCGGGGGAAGGGCAAACTCTCCCTCCCCGCCGT
>NW_008677359.1:0-1223 GCF_000695815.1 Acanthisitta chloris
TTTAAATTTAAAGAAAACCAGTTGATATCAGCTCTGGGTTTAGCAGCTATTGACAATAAAATGCATACAGCAACCAAGAGTTGGAGCAGTTATTATACCAGGTATACCCAGGAATTTGGGCAACAGAAATTCCAGGAAGGTCAAAGCGATCCAAATTCATAGAGATAAAAAAGAAAATTGAGCTGACAATAAGTAAGTTTTTACACCCAGTAGTAGCTAACCCCTACATACTATTAACAAAATTGAGAAATACTTTGATTTGGTGTACAGTAATAGATTTGAAAGATGCATTTTTCTGCCTCCCCCTAATGAAAGGGAGCCAGAAAATATTTGTCTTTGAATGGGAGAATTCCAGCACAGGAAGAAAGATCTAGCTTACCTGGACAGTGTTACCTCAAGGGTTCAAAAACAGCCCCACCATTTGTGGGAATCAATTGGCTAAAGAATTAGAGCAATGGCAGTCAGGCAGTCACCACCTGGGGAAGGAGTATTGCTACAATGTGTGGATGAAGTTTGAGGGGGCAGCGATCTCTAGGGACTGCACAGAAAGAAGCCATCTGCCAGACACCCAAACCCTGGACTGCGAAGGAACTCCGGACCTTTTTGAGAATGGCAGTCGCCCTGACCTTAAAGAAGAGCCCCTTCCTGGAGCCCCAGGCTGGTTCATGGATGACAGCAGCTTTGTTAAAGAAGGAACCAGGATGGATGGGTACGCAGTGACCACCACCAAAGGGATAATATGATGCCAGGCACTATGGATCTTTTGCTAAAACCAAGGCTAACCATGAGTCTTTTGCTTATTGTATTAGGATTTTTATGAACTAAGGGTGAAAGCTTTTGCCGACCTTGCTTTGCTGAACATTGTAGGGTGCTTGCAGACATAAGCTTAGATAGCTGTACCACTTAAGGAGACATGTAATTCGTAAGGAATGTGGGGCCCTTCCAGTGAGGAAGATAAAGCAGGTCTTGCTGACTATAGTGACCTAGAGAGATGATAGCAAGGAAGAAAACTAGCTTAGTGATTTAGGTAAAGGTCCAGGACTGTGTTGCGCTTGCGCCGAAGAAGGGGTCAAACAGCGGACACGAGAGGAAGACTTCATGCTTCCTCCCCACGACCACCGAACGACCACCATAAGGGGAGGAGACGAAGGAGGAGTGAATGATAATGACTTCTAAGAACTAATTGTAATAATGACCACCCATTCCTGGAAATAATGAATATG
>NW_008677359.1:2262-3035 GCF_000695815.1 Acanthisitta chloris
CGACTTATATCATCAGATAGAGGACCACATTTTTGTGCTAACATAGTGCAAGCAGTTAGTACAGCATTAAGCATTAATTGGCAACTACACATTCCATATAATCTACAAGCAAGTGGGCAAATGGAAAAATGAATCACTTGATCAAACAACAAATAGCTAAAATTTGTCAAGAAACAAATCTGTACTGGTATCAAGCTTTACCCATAGCATTAATTAGAATTCGGGTAAAGCCAAGATCTAAAGAGAAAACTGGCCCTTTTGAAATCCTATATGGAAGACCTTATGGAACAAATATCAGCAGTCCTGCAACAGTGAGTGAAATGGGTAACCAAAAGATATACAGTTACCTAATTGTGCTAGGTAAACAGTTAGAAAAGGACTCAGATTTGATTATGAAACATCAAGTCAAACCTCCTGATCATAAATTGCATACCATAACTCTGGGTGAATGGGTATATGTTAAGAATTTTACAGGAGATCCTTTACAGGAAAAGTGGGACGGACCCTTCCAGATGCTCCTAACGACGTTTACAGCAATCCGGATAAAGGAGAGACCTACCTGGATCCACTACTCCAAAGTAAAGAAGTCCCCAAGCCCTGGATGGAGAGCTGAGGAAATGGAACCATTGAAACTGAGAATTCTCCAGAGTCAAGAAAGACTGAGCAGATATGGAATTAATGCGTATTTTGATGTTCTTGGGTTTTTGTGTTTTTTTGAAAAATAAAGGCCAGGAAACGGGCAAATCCTCTCAGAAACTTTAGAGAAAGATACC
>NW_008677360.1:0-557 GCF_000695815.1 Acanthisitta chloris
CACAGATGATAGAGGAACCAACAAAGAAAGGAGCTGTGCTGGATTTTGCACTCACCAATAGGGAGGAGCTGGTGAGGAATGTGGTGCTTCAAGGCAGCCTTGGCTATAGCAACCACAAGATGGTGGAGTTCGAGATCTTCAGGGCAGTGAGGAAGGCGCACAGCAAGCTCACTGCCATGGACTTCAGGAGTGCAGACTTTGGCCTCTTCAAGGACCTTCTTGGCAGAGTCCCTTGGGATGAAGTCCTGCAAGGCAGAGGGGCCCAATACTGCTGGGTGATATTCAAGGAACATCTACTCGAAGCTAAGGACCAATGCATCCATACTGCTGGGTGATATTCAAGGACCATCTACTCGAAGCTCAGGACCAATGCATCCAGATAAGGAGGAAATTGGGCATAAATGCCAGGAGGCCTCCATGTATGAATAATGGAGTGCTGAGGAAACTCAAGGCAAAAGAAAGAGGCCCTTAGGAGATAGAAGGGAGGACAAATGGATTGGGAAAAATACAGATAAGCTGTAAGAGAAGCTAGAGACAGTCAGGAAAACTAAGGCACA
>NW_008677360.1:908-1306 GCF_000695815.1 Acanthisitta chloris
CCCGGAGGGAACTGGCTGATGAAGTTGCTAAGCCACTATCTATAATTATCCAGAAATCCTGGCAGTCAGGTGAAGTCCCCAGTGACTGGAAAAAATAACCCCCATTTTCATTTCACCTCTTTGCCTGACAAGATCATGGACCAGATTCTCCTGGAAGCTATGTTTAGGTACATGTAAAGCAAAGAGGTGACTGGTACCAACTAACATGATTTTACCAGGGGCAAGTCATGCCTGACAAATTTGGTGGCCTTCTATGAGGGGGCCACAGAATTTGTGGGTAGGGGCAGAGCAACCCATATCATCTACCTGGACTTATACAAGGCCTTTGACACTGTCCCGCATGACATCCTTGTCTCTAAATTGGAGAGACATGGATTTGATTGGTGGACCAGTCGATC
>NW_008677360.1:1500-2043 GCF_000695815.1 Acanthisitta chloris
CAGGCAGCCCCGCGCGCCGTGCCCAAGGAGGGGACAGCGGCTCCTGAGGGTGAGCCCCATGCTGAGAGCCACAGACGAACCCCATGGGCTTCCACAGGCTCCATCTGCCCTGTTTGGGGCTCTCCAGGTGGCAGAGGGAAACTGGGCTCTGGAGAAGTGACCTGCTCAAAGCGCTCACGCTCTGGGCTGGGATGGCAGCCTGGATGGCAGTGGGATTGAGTGCACCCTCAGCAGTTCGCTGACACCACCAAGTGTGTGGGGCAGTCACAGCTGGAGGGAAGGGATGGGACATCCAGAGGGACCTTGACAGGCTTGAGAGGTGGAACAATACCAACCATATGAAATTCAACAAAATGACGTTCAAGGTCCTACATCTGGGCCGTGGCAATCCCAGGCACAGCAACAGGTTGGGTGGGGAAGGAATTGAGACCAGAAGTGAGGACAAAGACTTGGGAGTGACAGTGGATGAGAAGCTCACCATGAGCTGGCACTGTGCGCTAGCAGACCAGAAAGCCCATCGAATCCTGGGCTGCATCAAAAGGA
>NW_008677361.1:0-41047 GCF_000695815.1 Acanthisitta chloris
CACACGGACACACGGACACACCGCCACACGGACACACGGACTCACACACGGACACACACATGGACACACGGACACACCGACACACGGACACTCACACGGAGACACGGACACACACTCGGGCACATGGACACATCGACACACGGACACACCGACACACACACGGACACACACATGGACACACGGACATACCGACACACGGACACTCACCCGGAGACACGGACACACACTCGGGCACATGGACACATCGACACACGGACACACCGACACACGGACACTCACACGGAGACACGGACACACTCTCGGGCACATGGACACATCGACACACGGACACACCGACACACGGACACACCGACACACACACGGACACACACATGGACACACGGACACTCGGGGTCCCACACGGACACTTTGGCTCCCCACACGGACACTTTGCTCCCCACACGGACACACCGACACACGGACACACACACGGACACACGGACACTTTGGCTCCCCACATGGACACACATGGACACACGGACACTCGGGGTCCCACACGGACACTTTGGCTCCCCACACGAGGGGTTTGACACCTCCCAGGACACATGGACACATGGACATTTTGCTCCCCACACGGGCACACACCGCTGAGCGTTTGCAGCCCAGTGCTTAACAGCGTTAGGCATTACTGAGCCCAGACAGATGTCCTGCAAACCGAAACCGCCGGTTATGAAGCAGCAATCTTGTTCATTAGCTTCCACGATAGTCAAATCATCTCTAAGGCCAGTGTTTAATGGCCAGCCGATGAATAATCAATGTCTCACTCTCCACCCGAGTGTGAGAGTGAGAATAATCTAATCCGCCGTGCCCCGGCAGCGTGAGGCCCTGGGTTCCGTTTCTATTCAGGGCTGATTTATAACCCGATGGAAACCTGATGTAAACATATGATCAATGAGCCCCATCATTGCTGATAATAACCCCCAGCCGGCCCACTCCCTCATCTCCAAAGCCATCCCTTTAGGCTATTAGTTTCGTCCAGCTAATCCTCTCCACTATTCCTGCCTGCTGCTTTTACCTCGGCCATCCGTTCGGTCCGGCAGACTCAGAAGTAATTTTATACGCAGCAGAGAGCGGGTGGAATTGATTTTTCGCTCAGTGCTCGGTTCCCATCTGAATAATTATCAATTTTACTGCCTCATAAAGGGAAGAGTCAAAATTTCAAATCAATTCAAAAGAGCTTCTGAGACTACAGAAACTGTGCATGAGAATAAAGGTCAAAGTTGTCAGTGACCTCGGGAGATGATGTCAGATATTAGTACCCTGAGTAGTTGACATCAGAGGCACTCAATATGATATGACTAGTGCTAATGCAAATCATATTTATGCTGACTGCTGGAGACCAGCCATTAATATTTAAAAGAGTATGTGAAAGCCTGCATTCAAAATAAATATAACGTATTCCGCTAAATCTGAAGTTAATAAAGACAGATCGCTGCCTTGTTGTACGCTGTGAAGTGAAAGATTACTGCATATTAACAGACAAAGTATTACCTTAGGATTGCCACAGATGGAGGGCAGCTCAGAGCTCTGCCTGCTGCTCTGCCCCTTCCCTTCAGTCCCACACACCCAGACACTGACTGCTGCTTCCATGAAACACCTCTTAGGCAAGGAAAACCTGTAATATGACAAGGGAATCATCACATTCTGATAATGATGTCAATAATAAACATCATTAATATTCTCACATGCTATATAGTGCCAGGAATGTATCTGCTACAATTAGTTGCTTTTCACCTTCAATTAGAACAGCAAGCAAATGCCAGCAGTAACTGGTGACTATGCCAGGCTTTTTCCATATGACACCTGCCTGACAGGGAAACACACAGATGACCACATGAGTCACTTGCATTTTGTTAACAACTTCTGTTTTCATTAGAAGCCTCCTGACCTGTGTAACACACCTCCTGAACAGCACCTCTGCAACTGCATTAGGAATCCAGAGAGTCTTCTAAATACATGTTTTCAAATAGTTTAATGGATTTTAAGGGCATGTGGCATAGAGCAAATGTGCACATCTGTAGCTGTGAACATCCTGATCTCCCCACAGTGCACTTGGGCTGTGAACACCTGAGGGAGCTGGGAAGGGGCAATCTCCACTGCCACTTCCTTTTCAGAGCATGAGATTTAATTTCTATTGTATTTACCTTTAATAGAAAAAATCCCACTGAGTCAACTACTGCAAAATAAAATATTCAAACTTGACAGCATACAGACATTCAATTTACACATTTCATTAGCAAAACGTGTGGTTCACTGCCAGAATTTGTTCTTCTCCCTCCTAAAATACTTTAGAGACTTTCCTGCCCATTTGTCTATGGAAATGTATTGATCTCACACTCCTTTTTATAAGCAAAAATGAAACACCAAATTGTAAGATACTGTTCAGCCAAGTGCAGAACGTACACTGCTCAGTGTGACAAAAAGTACCTTCAGTCTTTGGTTGTCATGAGAACACAGCTGAAGCTACTCAGGGCTGCATACCAGTGCAGGGAGGTTTGTTCTGTCGCTAAATAGCCAAAGCTACCCTGGTGTTCAGGACCACAAAACATCAGGAAAATTCAGAAATGTAATAATACCCTGTAGAAAAGACTGTGAATTCACCTGCTGTAGAACTTCTTGGTTCTGCTGCATGAAATGGAGCAATCTCTGTCCGTCCTGTGAAATGTCTCTACAGCTGAGAGTTTTCTTGCCTTCCTTAGCAAGGTGCCTGAAGAGGTAGGTGACAACTGGATGCATGCAGTGGCCCCTCTGTGTGCTGGGAAGTGCAGGATGAGCACTGACATTTTACTGGTATTCAGTTTCACAAGACTCCAGATTCCTGGAAACTACAACTCTGGCTTGACCTGCCTACTGAGTAGGCAAGGTTAAACCAAGTAGAGCTGTTGTCCAGGTTTTTCTCTAGTAGAGTTTCACAGTGCTTCTCCACCCCAAGCCCATGGCAGGTGCCAAACACTGAACAAGGGCCATTAAAGGCAGTGAAAGGTGACCATAAAACAGCCAGTTAGTCATTTTGCTTAACAACTAGTAATTTAGGTGGGTTAGAGTACATTAAATACAGCTTAAACACACTAAAACCAGTGTCCTGGCATTCTCCTTCCCCTGCCCAGCTGCCATCTCCTCTGTCCTGGCACCCCTGGGTACCTGGACATGAACCCCTGTGCTGCCTCCCAGCTCCTGTTCTGTAATCCTGGCCAGGGCCACATGTTTAACAGCTGCTGGATCCAGCCTGACACCAGCTGACTGAAGCTCCTTACAGACATGCAGCAGCTTAACCTGCTGGGTGCAAGGTTTAGCCCCAACTGATGTTCTCTGCAATTCCAAACATCAGATCCAAATGAGTGGAGCATTGAGGACTCCATCCTGTTGCCACTGGCTTCAGCAAGAACCTGTCTAGGCCTTTTATAGTTCACAGTATTTATTTTAGATGGGCCACTGGAGTAAGGGATGTGGGGGTTGCAGAAGGAATTAAACTGTTAAAATGCTCATTCTAAGAGAAAAGGGATTAGAAGGATCCAATTAAATGTACCTTGAATTCTTTAAACTATGTTAATTTGGAGGCCTGCCAACCTTGCAGTGTTCATTTAAACACATCCCTCTAGACACTGAAGTATTTTGATCTGTGTCTGTTTAACTCTTTAAGCTCTGTGCTGACACTATTAACCCTTCATCATCTAAATCCTAACTGCATCTTGCTGAGGGTGTTTTGGAGGAAACACTGAAGGGACATTTATAGGCAGCGAAGATACAAGTGGTCTCCTAAGGCTTGGTCTTCCAAAGCACCCAGCTGACTCAGCAGCAGGAGCTGGGAGTGATCTAACAGCTCACAGAGATGAGCTGGAGCATCTCAACTCTGTCTCCATGGGACCTGTGAGCTTCTGAGGGCTGAGCTTAACAGGGCTTGAGAGCAAGACAATGCTGGATAAAACTGAGTTCACAGTTGTGAGTCTTGCCAAAGCAAAGGCTGCAGAACCTGGCACCAGGATATTCTCAACCAAAACAGTCCTGCATATAAACTAGAAATGCAATTCATGGTGGAATTGAATCACCATCAATAACAAGTGAGAGATTTGAAAATACATATTTCATAGGAGGGCTCTGCTGTATTTCCTAACCAGTGCTTAACTCTATTTCTTTTCAAATTGAATAATACAAAGTAAATCACTATCATCAGTTTACAAAACAGCAGTAGTTCTAAACATGCTGATACTGTACAAGTAGGTATTTTACATCTGACAGTAAGTGATTTTAGCAGGACAGCAGAGAGGTCTACGCTATCCTTTGCTCATGAGAATCTGATATGAGTGTTAAGAGCTACTTAAATTTGCCCATAACTATATATCAAATATGCTTCCCTATGGTCATTTTTTCTTTTGACTGCAGGCAGGGAGTGTCAAGCAAACTCCTTTCAATGACTCTTCTGAGCGTGTGGAACCCTGTGCTGGGCAGAACAGTGTTCTCACTAAATCTTAGCAAGACAAGCCATCCAAATAAACAGAACAAATGGGAGCTACCAGTCCTGGGCTGTGGACAGACAAATGGGTGAGAAGACAGAATAACAAGAGAATTATAAAAGAAACTGAGATAAAAACTCAGGATCATCAGGAAAAATGGAGTCAAACCACGTCTCTCACATGTGGTCAACTCAGCTCCATCACCTGTGAACCAATGAGCAGGTCATGGGTACAGAAACCCCACAACCAGCTCCGTGGCTGTCAGCATGAACCCAGCAACCATGCAGCAGCTTTGTCAGGTAAAACTGAGCTCTCTGGAGCTTCCTGATGCTGAGGTGGGGGCTGGTGACAGCAGGGGACACGGATGACAACTCGGGTACCAGTCACCAGCTCTTTGGGTTTCACCTTTGCCATGTTTGAGGGCTAACCAAACATGTGTTTGTGCCTTACATATGCAATTCCATCAGACATTACCTCAAGCACCTGCAAGTTGAGCATGTGGGTTAGAATGGGCTGCACTGCTTTGGAAAAGCCAACGAAACCCCCAGCAGACCTGGGGATGCCTTTTGGTCTCAGCAATATGGCAGTGGCAGGCTGAAGGGGAATTGCTTTCCGACAGTTTAACAACATTGCTAAATCTCTGCAAATTAAAAGATTTTGTTTGGGTTTTTTCACATAAAGGCAAGGAGAGGGAGTTAAGTGGTATTTTTCTTGTCCATCTACTGCTCATAGTTCAATACTGGTGTTATTTGCCTTTGAGACTAAACCTGGAAAGTAAATGGATTTAGCAATTTAACATCTAAATTAGGCAGCAAGACAGAAGAAATGGGTTTTTTTCCTCAATGAATAGCAAACTATACTATTAATCATATGAGAATTAGAAAAGCTTTGCAGGGCTTAGTGACAACATGCCAGGCAGACGGCGTTAAAAGGCTCTGATCCACTGAGTCAGCTGTGAAACAGCCAGGTAAACACTTTAGAAGGGAACCATTGGAGTGTTTATCCTCCCAATAAAAGCTGGGATGAGGCTTCCATTACAGCTGATTTACAGCAAGGTGCCTCGGAAGGAATACATATTCCTTCCCAGTGCTTATAAAGTGGGGAATCAGGCAAGGTATTTACACAGCAACACAATGAGCACTCCTCAGGAAAAAGGATTTGGGGAATGTTTATCCTACAGCTGACAACAATGAGAGTCTCAAAGGTTTCACATACGTAAAGGGAATAGAGGAAAACGTCAGACGCTTTTTTTCTGTGAAAGAGAAGTGATCTCCTGGTATTTAATTTTTAAAATAAAAAGACAGCTATTTAATTTTTATAAACATTGCTGGAAATGACTTGTATGTTCTAATCAGTTTAAAACACAATTCCCCCTCAGATGGCTTATAGCCCTGAGCCCTACTATTCAGAGATGTTCTTGTGGCACTGATACAATTCAGCGAAAAAGGCAATGCTTGGATCTACTTACCCGTTTTCCTAGGGCAGAAGGATGGATGTGACCCAATAACACACAGGAAATGAATTTATATTTCACTGTCTGACAGCTGGTAATGTCCCAAATACCAACATTTTAAAAGGGATAAAACTTCCAGAGGAATGACTCCTAGGAAAAGAGTAACTCTGCTTAATCATCTTGAGTAAATTAACATGAAGAGCCATAAGCTGGCCCAAGAGTGGTTCTTCTGGACATGTCATTATTAAAGTATGGAAAAGAAAAATTTTTAACACAAATCAAGCTGACCTGAATATCAATTCTTGATACATGCAGTATAAGAAACATGATATGAAGGAAAAATAATCACTTTATCACTTCAACATGGAAGGTAAAAAAGCAGGATTTTTCAGCTGAGTAATCGTGAAAAGCAAGTAGAATCACAGAATCATAGAATGTTAAGGGGTGGAAGGGACCTTAAAAATCACCTAGCCCCAACCTCTGCCCTGGGCAGGGACACCTCCCACCAGAGCAGGTTGCTCAAGGCTTTAGCCAACCTGGCTGTGAACACTGCCAGGGTTGGGGCAGCCACAGCCTCCCTGGGCAACCTGGGACAGTGTCTCACCACCCTCACAGCAAAAACTTCTGCCTAAGATCTAATCTAACCTTAATTTCCTTTTCAATTTCTCCCCATTGCTCCTTGTCCTGTCCCTGCAGTTCCTAACCAAGAGTCCCTCTGCAGCTTCCCTGGAGCCCCTTCAGCTCATGGCAGGTGCTCTGAGGTCTCCACACAACCTTCTCTTCTCCAGGCTGAACAGCCCCAACTCTCTCAGCCTGTCCTCATAGGGAAGGTGCTCCAGTGCTCTGATCAGCTTTGTGGCCTCCTCTGGCCTTGCTGCAACAGTTCCATGTCCTTCTGCTGTTGGGGACACCAGAGCTGTGTGCAGCACTCCAGGTGGGTCTCAGCAGAGCAGAGGGGGAATCTCCTCCCTCCCCTGCTGCCACACTCCTCTGGCTGCAGCCCAGGACACAGTTGGTTTCTGGCACACTCAGGTTCATGATGATGTTTTCACCAACCACCAAGTACTACTCTGAATGTGCAAGAGACTTTCCCAAAGATTAGGGGCTGCATAGGCATTTGGGCAAAATCAAAACATGTTTTGGGAAGCTAGAGAATACAAGTGAAAACAGTAGGATCCTAAGGATGCAGGCAGAAACCAAGTGGGACCATCCTCCATCCAACCTCCTGTGAAAAACAGTCAGCACCAGACAGGTTCCTTGGGACCTTGTCCAGTATGTAGGAATATCTCCAAGGACTGAGATTCCACACTCTGTTTTGGTCTTGCATGTTTGCATTTATTTCAGGTGCTTTAAGGACACTGAGATGAACTGAAGGAGAGCATTAGCTAAGCAAATCTACAGCTTACAAAATGTGAAAATAAGTGAGCTGTTAAAGTTTTTGTTGATACTTTTCTCAACAAAATATTAGGAATTCTACACAAATTTTCTAAAATGTTCCTAAAAAATTAATAATTCTTCACGATTAAATGCTGAGACACCTAAACCACAAAAGTCTGAAGCTAAAACTGGAATGACATACTTTTCTTACTCCTCCTCCCTGCCCTGAGTGAGAGATTAACACTTTTTGAGAGGAGAAAATCAACAGAACATCTGAAAGCTGAAGCTTATTTAGCTTTTACATTTTCTTCTCTCTCTTTTATATGAATTCAATTTGGCTTTCAAAGAGGTGGTTAAAGTAAGGTTGGTGTGCCAGTGAATTCTGCGAATGACCCCAAGCAGCCTCTCAGATGCAGAGATGTGGAGGCTGATGGAGCCCAGGATGCAGCTGTAGGCCAAGCCAATATTCAGTGCAGTATATCCATCTGCAGCCCAGCACCAGGCAGGCTCACCAGCAGGACCAGCCCATGGGCAGAACTGCTGTGCCATCACTACAGGTGACAAAGCATTCGAAACACCTGGGAGAGGATGGATTTCAGCATTATATAACAGAACGACCTGAATATGTGTTCAGTGCTGCTGCTCAGCTCTTCACTGCCTGTTTCAAGTGGTTCCTCTCCTGCAGCACAAACTGTGGAATGTGGTTAACACAGCGAATGCTCAGGGAACCACAGTGCCTCCCTGCACTCCTCTGGGGCCTGACTGGCACTGGGCAGGAATGAGCAGCACCAGCTATTACACAGGAACATCTACACATGCTAATGGTGTAGGGTCCTATTTTTTCCCCATTAATAATCCCCACAGTCAATAAATACAACTGTAGGTTTTGAACAGCTGCTCAGTCAAAACCTGCATGGCATTCCAAGGTGATCAGAATGTGACTGCAGGATTTTTCTTTCTCCAAATGCTCAGTCTCCTTCTCCACATTCCAAATGACATCAGACTAGCAGCCTAAAGCCCAAACGTTTGGGCAGTCATCTGGTTCAAAAGCAGAAGTTAAACAGTGTAAGCGAAAGAAATGCACAGCAACCAGACTGCTGCATTTGTGTCGTGCTCCAAGTGTGCTTCTGTGGCTCTGATTCTCCTCTGAAGCGTATTCAGGAAGTACTGAGTAACTAGTTTCTTTTTTCCACAGGCAGATACCTTTACATTTCTCAAATCACATCACAGCTGTGCAGAACAAGCATTATTTATACAACAGCCGTGCTGATCAAATGAAAACAAAACCCCACAGATACTTGTACACACATTAATACATTTTAGTTCTGAATAACAAATGCATGACTTTCCAGTGCAATCCTAGTGGAGGCACATTAATAATTTTAACAGTTCAGGTTTGTAAGGAAAGAATATTTTAAAATACTTTCTGTAAAATCCTACAGGTTTAAAAGAACTTAGCTCCAGTAACCAAAACAGTCACATTCCTTAAATATTCACAAGCCAGCATCTTCCACTGTCCCCTGAGAGCAATTGTTTGAAGATACAAAGAAATGTGCTGCTTTGAAAATCTGAGATATCTGAATACTTGAATTCTTTCTTTAGCCAAGTTTAAGTAATTCTTACCCACTGCAGTGTCCTTCAGATACTGAGGTCAGAATATGAATTAGGATGTAAGGTTCTAAGCTAGTAATGAAACTCCTGTGGTCCTGGGTCAGACACTCCAGAAGTGGGTAATAGGACTGGCTTAGTTTTCCACACTGCTGCAAAGACAGTAGACATTGATAGAAAATATAGGTATTACCACTGACTAATATTAACAATGCTAACATATGACAGAAGGGTGCTCTTAGAGGTTTTATAAGATAAATTCTAAATTGGGCAATAAATCAGAATATTTACTTGTCTTCAGAAGGTTTCAACTTTTCAAATTTACCATTGGCTATAACTTTCTAATAGTGAAGGACGAGGTCAGGACAGTCCTAAAGTGCTATCACACTTTGCCATGTGACACAGCTATTAGTGCAGGAAGAGCAGGATAGCACTTGTCCAGGACTCCAGGAGCATCTGTTCTGCAGGAAATGTCTGAGATTTATCACAGATTTCCCCAAACCATCTCAGAGATGGACTTACTTTGGTGCTTAAGTGAGCTCCTGTGGCAGGCTGTGTGCAGGCAAAGGCACCTCCTTGAACACATCAGCCCAATCCAACCAGCATCTTCCTCCCTTGTTTAGGGAATTACTGTTGGATGGCTGGGAATGTGCCAGGCTGGACTGACTATACAGCCAACACACTGACTTTAACAGAGAGCATGTTTTCAGTGCCACAGACTCTCTTCATGTGGCAAACATAAATCTGGGTATTAACCACCTTTAACTGTCACAGATTTGTTCCTTCCTGCAAGAAAGTGACAGCTCAGAACTAAAGTGTCCTGAAGAAAAAGTCACAGTTCAAATTCAGGCTGATATGCAAGATCTGTTGTCTTCCCAGAGTGAAATGGGAACATGGTGTACTTCAATTTTCAAGTTTTCCATTTTATGGGGAATACACAGTGACAATTTACAGATGGAAACTAATTGCAGAGTAGCTGGATATATATGAGGATGTTTTACAGAGCATGCAGGCAACAAAATGTGTTTGCAAGGATAGAAAGGGAAAAAAATGTGCATTTCTCTCTTTTACAAGCCTAGTGAGAGCTGTGGAAAAGCTCCCATTCACATTTCAGTCATACCTGGATTGCAGATGTCACTCTATAAATAAATTCAATTGAACTGAAAACCACATTTGAGCTGTTCTAGATCTCTCTGTCTCATTATACCAACACAAAGCCTGTGGTGGTGTTATTTCGTATTTCACGTAAAGACTCCCAAGATGAGGAATTGCTTACTAGCAAGTCACTGTGGGATACTGAAAGCAGCATTTTGACAAAGGCCTGAAGTACATTGTCAGAGTGGTTGTCCCCGTACAACTTGAAGACGCCAAAGCTGACATAATTTCCACATAAGGCAGATTTGGGTGCAGAGTAACAGATGGAAATGCCCTTGAGTTTCAGCAGATAAACCTGATCTTTTGGCTAAGTCCCAAGAGAGAGGATCTGATTACCTGTTTTCATAAAAAGAAAGAAAGAAAGAAAGAAAGAAAGAAACATACATAAGCAGCTGCAAATCTAAAATATTTTGATGGCACTATCTAAACTTATTTTTGTCTTTATTTTCATTACTATTCAGAAGAAAGATTGTTTCTGCATTTGATGTAAGAGATGTGTGAGTAATCATGACTAGAGCTGAAAAGCCACTAAGCAATTAGTATGCAAAATTTAAAATACAAGCTCTGGGATTCCTGTCATTGAGGTACAGCCAGACCATGACTGGGTCTATCAGCATGAATTCCTTAATCTGAATGGAGTTGCAACACATGGTTTTCTAGTTTCTCATGCTGCAGCAAAGCCTGGTTTTCATGCGTTACCATGAGGGTCTCTCGGGACTCTCGCTGATGTATACACACACTAAATATATTCCTCAGAAAACAAATATGTCCATTACAAAAGCCTCTTATTTTACCAGTCACAGATGGGAATTACTTTTTAATTAAACTCCATGTTTATAACGTAAAAATAACAGTCAATGGTAAATATTTGCTGTTGCTATTAGCAGGCAGTAGTGAGGTCTGGATGGGCCGTGCAGCAGGTCCCTCTGCGATCCCCTGCTCAGACCTGTTCACCAGCTCTCATCTCCAACTTTTCTAAGTATCTTGTAACAATTCAATGCTCATCTTCACAGCACCCCAGAGTGAGTTTGTCTGCATGACAGTTTTTTTTAAACCTGAAGCAATAAATGGGAGTCAGCTGAAGCAGTGGCAGTAGCACAGCAAAGCTGAAGCACCTCCCTACCTGACCCCACGGACGCCGACCTTGAAAAGCTTGGCCTGCACAAAACCCAAGTGTTTGTTACTGCTTATCATTCTTTCTCATTTTAACCAGAGGAAAATAACACAAAGCTGTACATTTTCTAAGGCATTCCTATAAATAACAGCACAACAGCCTACAGATGAGACGCTTGTCTTGTCTGCTCTTGGCGTCTAATGAGTTGTCCTGGCTATGATGACAACTTGGATTATGGACCAAACTAGGCATTACCTGATCACAATCCAAACACTGCCAGCTGGGAAAGGGAGTTATGACGATACAGTTTTGATTTTATAATAAGCAACTAAAAAGTGCTCCTCAAACCTTGCCTGAGATGCCACAGATGTCATGGATTGTGTAGCATCGTTTCAGACATACTGAGGCCTACTATTAACCTGGGTCAGTCTCTACACAGCTCTCCTTTCCACCTGCAAATCGTCCACCTGCCTCAATTTCATTCTTTCCCTTAATGCTATTGATTACCAGCAATGGCAAATTTACATCATGTAATTAGAAAAATGAGGGGGAAAACATTGTTTGTAAACACCTAATGCATCAAAGCACCACCCACTGGGTGTCATTTGATGCAAGGAGGGAAAGGGATAAGTTACTGTTGAAAACATTAACATTTTCACCACTTCTAGCAAGTACAAGGCAATTTATCCATCAGTTTGTAAAGGAAACGTAGATTTGCAAAAAAGACTGGGAGTATGATCAGGGATTGCTTGGAAGAAGTAAGTGGGGTCTGCAAGAAGCCGGAAATGTGAATTAAAATCCTGGAAGGGAAGGGAAATGCTGATGTCTAGCTAGGAAAGAAGTCACTTAAAATCAAAATCAAGCCTTTCTCATTAAGAAAACCAAGCTACATATATATAGAATGGTTTTGACACTGTAAATGATCATGTGAGCACCTCTCTTACCCCAAGGGCTGCAGCCATGAACAGAGTAACTGGGGAAGAGGAACATTCCAGTGGTTGCTGTGGCACAGAAATGGTGTGGAATCTCTGTTACACTACACAGGACTGGTACCTAAAAGATCTTTGAAAAGTGAAACATAGGAGAAAAAAAAAGAAGAAAACCTTCTAGTGTACCTGGATATTAATTTATTTGAATACTTTACTGAGAAATTACTCTTACAAAACATTAAAGATAAACTCCATTTAGCTTCCTACAGTGACCTGTTTAATATATCCCAGACCAATCAACTTAATTAGCATTAATCTTTTTGACATGTCCTGGTCTAGTCATTGAGATCAGTGAATTTCAAATTATATGGAAAAAAATAAAATGAAGTATAAAATTCTGTCTGTGAGATCAAGTGGGAAGGAAGGTGCACACTGGTTTGGGAACCTGTTGAACAGAACAATTGCCAGGGCACAGTCAAGACAGAAGGGTAAGAACACTGTAAAGTAACCTGAGCTGGTGTCTCCACTATTAAATTCTCTGCTGAATATCTCGACTTCACTAACACAAATATCAACCTTGGCTGCAGAAATAAGCAAAGTTCTGGGCCCAGGAAAGGAGCAGCTTTGAGTTCATACCTGAGCTGTCCAAGCATGACATCCTGCAGTCCCAGGGCCTTCAAGCACTCAATGCAATAAGCAACAACAGATGCAAAGAGCTCAGTAGTTGTCAGGAAGGCAATTATGTACCTAATACGGAAATTAACTGAAAGTCAATGAAACAATGGGTGATGAGGAAAGAAGTTGGAAAAACCCTAGGAATCCCTTAGCCAGGGAACATGACTCCTAAGAGGCTTCCACTAGCTGTGATGTGCCATCATTTCTATCCCCTCACCGAAACATCAGCCTGTGCTCCACAGCCTGCCGAGCACGAGGCACCGGCTGCAGGAGGCTCAGCGCAAGGTTAAAGTTGCTTTCTGCAAGAGGGCAGGGCCCACAGAGAACTGCACTCATTTTAAGAGGGCCTAAGAGTGGGCACAGCTGACTCAAATGAGCAGCAGAGGTGCAAGACCAGGCAGTGCTGGTTGGCAGCGCCCCGAGCCGTGTGCCCGCGAGCCAGGGGACGCAGCGCTCCAACAGAGACGTGTTTTAGCACTTCTTATTGAAAAAAACATCGAGCACAGGGCCATGCCTGACTAGACAAAACCAAAATGATCTACTTGTAACATTTAGCAGGAGCTTCAGGGGAATATTTTTACACACAATGGATACTACTGAACATAAACTGATTTACTGAGGTACTTGGAATCAGGTCAAGAACAACTCCTCAGCTACTGAGGATATGCTTACATTTATAATCCCTGTAGTGAAAGACTAAAATACAATTTTATAAACTCCTATTGTTACAAGTAACAATTTAAAGAAATTAAATCAACATAAAAGTGACCTTTGACACGTTGAATTTAAAGATTGTGTTTGAAATTCAAAGCTCCTGCCAAAACAAAAACTCTGCAGAGAAGAATCAGGGAAGTCCCAGTGTAACACTGAGTCAAAGATCAAATGAATCAAATCCAACTTGCACCAATTTCTTCTTAATGTGGGGGAAATTGCATCACACAAAATCTATTGACTTTTGAAATTCTCAATAATTTTCTTTAATCCAACTTTCCACCCTGAAAATGTCACACACAAAATTTATCAACTTTCTAAACCTCAGAGGTGAAACAAAATTCTGATAAGAAAAGGATTTTTAAAGATATTGATGAAAATACTAGAGAAGAAACAGGGGCTTGAATTTGGCTGCTAATTTAATGAGTTAGTTACCGAAAGACTCTTTAGGACAACCAAAGGAGCTGGAAGGAAAGAGTATACACTACTGCCCCAGCCAACATGGGCTGTGCAGGGACCATCCCCATGGCTCAGCACCCCACAGCACTGCTCCAGGGCTCCCCTCTGGCCACGGGAGCACGGCAGGACACACAGCTTCCCTCTCAGCTCTCCTCCTTAATTGCTTTTACAGGAGAAGCTATAACACAAAATGATTTCCTTATGGCTGAGTTTCATTTCAGCAGGGCTTGTTCTAGATTTCAGTCCAATAAGCACTTTGGATAATAATACAACTAAATCAAGATTTAACATGTGTGAATGAGATGAAGATATAAAAAGACTTGGTGAGATTAAACAAAGGTTGTGGAAATGGATCATGTTTATAGAGAAAAAGTGTTTTCTGCCTTTTCCCCTTCCCTATTTTTATTATTCACCACTGCCCATAAAGATGGCCTGGACGTGAGCTTTCCAGGCACTCGGAGTGCTGGGCAGTGCAAAGAGGTGGCCAGAGAAAAAGGAAAATGTGGATCATAAAGATGAGAGAGAGCTTCAGAAAGTGATTTTTTTTTTAAAGCTTCCACAACAAGATGTGCATAAACCCTCTCAAATCAGCACAACAAGCAGGCACAGCGCCAAGATAAATTTGCCAAAAGAAACCGATTGTGAGTCAGTAATGAAGAGCAATATATTCTGGGCCCACTAGCACAGGGGAGAGGAGGCAAGGCCAGCACAGCTAAGAGCACTTCTGAGCTCAGCTGCTGCTGAGAAATACCTGTTAGACAGTGAGAATCAGTTTAACCAAAATTCTGAAGAAGATCCGTTATCTTATGAAGTTGGCACTGAATGGATTACCACACTAAGTTCTGAAATACATGTTCTGGAAGCAATTTAAAGCTCATTAGAAATAATTGTGTCTGGCTACTGGAAAATGTGGTAAAATTTAATCCACATCCAAATGCTACCTGGGCTGTGAGCACAGGAAATTGTTTTGTGCTACTGTGGCTAACCTCATCACTGACCCTGAGCCGTAACTGCTACAGCAGCTGAAAGCTGAAGCAAAATTAAAAACTTACATCAAAGTATATCGTGACAGAATGCAGATAAATAAAAACAGCATATTGAGAATATTATTTTTATGTCAGCCTCCTCTAATGAAAGGGAAGAGGTTTACTAAAATGTAAAGGAACCACAAAACAAAAATGGATGGTCCCAAGGTGCATGGAAACACCATTCCTGTACCACTGGGAGTTCAAAAACACATAGTAAGGAGACTTGTACATACAGAATTAAAAGTGAAATATACTGGGGATGAAGAATGGTAACCTACACTGTTCCAACTTCTTTCAATTCTCTCCTCTCAGATGTTTATTCTAAATCACTCTACTGCTCCCTCAGACCGGCTCCAGCCCTAATGGACAGGACACAGCAGCCCTTGCCAAGAAGCTGTGGAGACCCAACAAGGATAATTGCCTGACTAAGTGCATGCCAGGCCAGGCTTCCCATCTTTTGAGCAGATAACATTTGCAAAGGCAGCTCAGACCTGTCTGCAGCACTGTCTCAGTGATGAATGAGCAGGACAGGACACACCAGCACTGCCCTTACCGCACCACTGGGTCTGTGCGGAACTGAACACTCTCTGAGCTGCTCTTCTGCAAAACCACCCAGAATTCATCTTTCAAATTTTATTTCCTGACAATTGGGAATAAATATTACATATTTATCTCATATTATCTAATATTAGAATATTATTTTAAAAATATATCCTTAGCATATCTTAAACCCAGGCATTTTGGACTTTTTTTCTGCTTTGCACTCATACAAAATCACCGTGTGCCAATCTAGGCAGAAAAGAGCCTGTGCTTTAGTCTAGCATTAAAGATTCCATACTCACAAGGTTTTGAACATATTCACACTCCACAAAGACAGTTCTACCCTTTTCTTCCTCTTCTATTTTCAGTCCAAGCACAGACCTTACAGCTCACAGAGAAGAAATGGAGGTATCATTCAGACACAAATGGACATCTCAAACTTGGGCAAAACTGAGGATGGAAAGAAAGCAACAAGCTAGGTGGGCCAAATGTTTGTTTCAGAGCCATCTCCACAATTATCTCCTGTACACAACAGCACAGGGTCCACATAGAACCAAGCCACATATAAATTCTGATTTATCTCAGAATTAATTCGTACATAAGCTGATTTTCATCACCTGAAGAAGGCCATATGTGCAAAGTATCTGTGTGTGATCCAAAACTGCTTTGATCAGTGTAGTCCAGACTTAGGAAGAATAAGCACAAGAATGAACATGATGTCAGCAATCATCAGTGCACTGTACTCTGATGTGGGTGAGAAGAATCACCTGATGCCACCTCACTTCTGTCACTAATTTCTGTCTAAGTGTTGACCAAGCAGAGACATAGATCACGTTTTTATGTACCTGTAGTTTACAAAGCGAGAAAACTCCCAGCTGACCTAAGACTTTACCAGAAATTTTGTATTTAATTTGGTGCAAGTGAAATTGCTGAAAGCAACACTTTGACATGCATTTTCTGTCTATCATTACATGTGAAAGAGAAGGAAAACTCCTGTTCTAAAACAACTTTAAATTGTACAAATCAATGGAATCACAATACAACTAAGCCATATTTTCATTTACTGTTTCATGTTACATTTTTCTCAGGAAAAGGAGTAGCCAGGCAGGGCTGCACTGTCTGTAGGAGAGGGACCAAGTCCTTCCCTACAGAGCCAGGGGGAAGGAAACTCTCACTGTCAAGGACATGGCAATGAGGACAGGTGAGAGAGGCAACAAGCAGAGCTGGAAGCCTTGTGTTCAGACAGGGCCTGCCAAGAGCAGCCAACACAGCCACATCTCCAGGTGGTGCAAAGAACTTCTCAGGGCTGAGAGAAGCCTGAGCAGAGTTTATGGCAACCCACTCGCTCAGTGAAGACTAAAAGGATCTTCCCACAAGGATGGTGTGATAAAACAGAGAGATGTTTACTTCTATTCTCCCTCTCTGCCTTGTGCCATCACTTTGTGTTTCTCTCAGTTTAAAAAGCCAATGATTATTGTATAGATTTCAGTCAAATCTATGCTGAGTTTTTGTTTGATCAAAGTGTCTCTTGGATCAGCTCTGAGGAGCTCACCATAAGCTGCAGCATATACCAGAGGTGTGGTCAGCTTGGCAAGATAAATGAGCACACAACTGTCTGAAACACCCTGGCTTGGGCCAAGGGTGTTTATTTCAGTGCCCAGAGCTGAGCGTGGTCATGGCAAAGCTGTGCTGCCCACCTGTGTCAATGCAGAGCTGCACCCCATGAAATCCCAGTTCCCAACCAGCCTGCTGCATGGGAAGGGTGCTCTGCAGTGGGGCCAGGCCCGCTATAAACACTGGCAACCACTCACCAAACAGAAAACCTAAACAATTTCTCTGAATGTCACACCTAAGGAGTGGAAAGGTCACTAATGGGACACTGATGAGGCAAATAAAACCCCACAGAGATACTGAGTGGAGGGTCTTCCACACCTCTGTCTTTTCTCCATCTTTAGGTGATAGGTGATTTCAAATGTTTCTTTTGGAGGACATTAAGAACAGTTCTCCTCCTAAACCTATGCTGAGCAAAATATAATCCTTCCATAGGAAAACAGTTATGGAAGACACAGAATAGAAGTGTGAGAGAAAGCTCTTTTGGACATGATGGAGTTGAACATGTCCCTGCTTACTGCAGGGGGGTTGGACTTGGCAGCTGTTAACAGGTCCTTTCCAACCCAACCCAGTCTGTACTTCAGTGGTCATTGCACTTCTTTTTGTGCACACATCTCCAGGGAAATGCCACGTATACCTAAGGATCATAAACATAATTTAACAAAGAAGGGGTTTGGACACAGCCTTCCACAAGCTCTATGGATCTGCAGCTTAGTTTTAACTCTTAGATCTGTCCTGGGCTGAGATTCCCTTTTGGACTGCACAATTAAATCCAAGTATGAGCCAGAAAATGGTATTTGGTCCTTATCTGCAAGAGATACACTCCACTTTCATTTTATGCAAGTATAAATTGAAAGAGGGAAATTTAGATTAGATATTAGGAAGGGGTTTTTCCCTGTGAGGGTGGTGAGACACTGTCCCAGGTTGCCCAGGGAGGCTGTGGCTGTCCCAACCCTGGCAGTGTTCACAGCCAGGTTGGCTAAAGCCTTGAGCAACCTGCTCTGGTGGGAGGTGTCCCTGCCCAGGGCAGGGGTTGGGGTTGGATGGGCTCTAAGGTCCATTCCAACCCCTTAACATACTATGAAACTATACAAATACTTTAGGGCTGAGAATGTTATGAACTTCACATGCTCACCATAAAAGCTGCCATTGAAAGCAAAAAGTTTGCTTACAAAGGTCTTGTTTTTGTTTTTTTTTAAGGCATGAATTAGGAATGAAGCAGCTTGAAAACAACTTGTGTGGTTTAGAAATTTGATGCCAGCAACTGAGCTGAATGGATGCCCAGTAATATGGTTATGTTTTTCTAAGTGCAGATAGGATGGTGAAAGCTGATGGAAATAATTTTTTAAAAAAATTAGAAAGGAACATATGATTGCAATGGGATCAGGTGCCATAAGACAAGCAGGGCTGCAGGATTATCATGACTACACTTCATTTTTCTTTAAATCATCTAAAGATTTACCTTTTATCTTTTCATACATTTTCAAACTTTGTTTTTACTTTGCTTAATCATTCTAACAAATTTACTTAAGAACATGGCGGAAAAAAATGTGCTCACTTACTACACAGTGTATTTGCAAAAGAAACAGAAAGATCAGAGTATCATAATGTGTTAAGGGTATTGGAATGGAGCTCAGAGAGCTCAGAGAGCCCCAACCCCCTGCCCTGGGCAGGGACACCTCCCACCAGAGCAGGTTGCTCAAGGCTTTAGCCAACTTGGCTGTGAACACTGCCAGGGATGGGGCAGCCACAGCCTCCCTGGGCAACCTGGGACAGTGTCTCATCACCTTCACAGGGAAAAC
Organism: Acanthisitta chloris; assembly: GCF_000695815.1. NCBI lineage: Eukaryota > Metazoa > Chordata > Aves > Passeriformes > Acanthisittidae > Acanthisitta > Acanthisitta chloris. The sequence goes on from NW_008677361.1 coordinate 18,953, forward strand.
TTCTGCCTAAGATCTAATCTAAATTTCCTTCTTTCAATTTCTCCCCATTGCTCCTTGCAGTTCCTAACCAAGAGTCCCTCTGCAGCTTCCCTGGAGCCCCTTCAGCTCCTGGCAGGTGCTCTGAGATGATTTGCAGGGACTGAGAGTTACTTGGGTGGAATGTTGTTTGTTACAAAAAAATGCTTTATGCATTCCACAGATACTGTTTCCATGACCAACAGATCAAATGCAATATCACATTTGACGATTTTTATAGCCAGCCATGTAACACACAATTTCCAGACCCAAAAGGCAACCTGAATGAATGCAGTAAAAAGCATATTTGATGCACCAATTTTCTTTCTTTCAAAGAAACCAGCCATTTCTGGCTCTTCCTGTTTACATGAACGACAAATGAGGTTTCTCTACAAAAACTTGGTAATGTTCCTTTCAAAACATTTAGAAAGCAAAATCACCAGCTACAAAGTTAGTTGGAGTGTGATATAAGCAGAGGATGTCAGAGACCTGTTGCAGTTGCATGAGTGGGAGTAGCAAAATGGAGCAACTTATTATAAACACTTTTAACAGTGCTCTAGGGTAAAGCTGTTATGGTCCTATTATGTTTCAGAACTGCTGGAATATAATTTGAATATATAAAGCCAACCTACACCTATCAATCAGCAGCCTGGATCAAACACCTCTGAGTGTTTGCAGCTTCACTCAGACACATTTGTAGCTGCCAGAAGACAGGCATTTGAGTCAGAGAAGTGACACAAGCAGCAGTGGTACATGACTGACCTCTGAGCTGGGAAAGAAGAACATTCCCAGGGCCTGCAGGAGCTGTGCCCTTACAGGGATGGTACTAGCTGCAGCTCATGACAGTCCTGCTGCCACAGGCCCATCAGTGCTCAGCAATGTCAACTCACGGGACTTCTGTATCACAAGCCAGGCAAAGAACTCCACTGCAGAGGGAGCATTAATGAATACCTACCAGAGGTACAGCTCATTTCACTGGCTTCTCTGAAGAGCAGAATTCCGTCTGGAGATGAGACGTCAAAATTTAAACCCTGTGATCTAAAAAATGGCAGCAAAAGTATTCAGATGGTCACGGAATAGGAAACTTCAACGGATTCATTCCTGAAACAAAACCACATTTGCTGATTACAAAGTACAATTATTTGATAAACTAACTCCAGCTTTCAGTCCAGTGACATGCACTCTAGTTATCAACAGGTGTGGCCAAAGTAACAATCCCGTGACAAAAGACAGAACAATTTTGACCAGGAAAGGTGTCAGATACAACAGGTGACAATACATACACAGTTTCCTATGACTGGGGAATGTGCCTGAACACAGTTCTGAAAATCCATAGCCCAAGTGCTCAGGCTAATCTTTACCTGTTTCTTCATCTATATAGTGTTTAAAAATAAACCAGTCCCAACTGGTTGTTTTGCTACCCAACTTCTGTGGCAATCTCAAGGCAGTTTTCCAGGTGTAAACTGTAGCACATGCTTTTTAGGAACATTCAGACCTGCAGGAGACTGCCCCATCTTGTCTTACCCACATCACAGGTACTACTAACGCCAACAGGAACCTCTTTGTTCCCAATCTGGAAGTGTCACAGAATCCTTATTCCAATCTATCTTTGTGATAGGGAAGCCTAACTCCTAGTTCAGGACTAAAAGTTAACTTCAAATATAGGTCTTAAGCTTGTAAATGACTTTAGGGAAACAGCCTTAGCATTTCCTGGGACTGGAAGGGAAGGGAATGGTGTCACCATGAGTGATGTGAAGCAGAGTAGCCCCAGGCTGACCTGATCCACTCCTGATGACCTGTGCACCCCAGTGTCACCCCCATCCCAGAGAGCAGGACAGACCTTTCTCTGCTGCAAGCCTCAGTTTTTGGTGTCTGAGCCCTTATTTGCAGGGTCCTTTGCTGCAAACTCCAGAGCAAATCTGGGTGTTTATAAATGAATAAAAGGTGCCAAATATAAAACATTTGTGTATTCCATATGCACAAGGTGTGATAATGGCCAAAAACCAGCACATCATCTCCCTATCAAAGTGGCATAATGCACAATCTGACACTCTCAAACATATTTTAACCATGTCACAGTATATTGTATAATGCCTCTCAACCTGTGAAAGCTAATGCAGTGCACAGCTCCTGCAAACACCATCCCAGGTGACATCTGCTGAGGGGAACAAGGCAGAGGCTCAGAATAGCAATTGGTAGAAGAGTACATGAATAGGGAAAGTGGCTTGAAGAGCTCTCTGTGGTCTAAGACATTGTTCCAGTTCCTCTTAGCTTTTGTTCACCTTTGAGGTCTATGGTTATGCTTTCACAATCTCCTCCTCAAAATAAGCTGTAGCACTATCAGAGTGCACAAGCAAATAAAACCAGGTTAAACTTTCCCAGCAATTTATTATACTACTACCAGAATAAAAGACATAATTAACCAACACAAACCAAAGAGGGAGGCACAGCAGGCAAGTCAAGACAAACCACAGGGAATTCTGCCTTACTGGAGCAGTCACTCAGGGATCACTGCACACCTACACACTGGTGTCTGACTGGAACTTTAAGGCAACAATTCCTGGTCACTAAATGGTTTTTTTCCCCTCAAATTTCAAATATTTCAGTTTTTTTTTTTCCATATAAGTTTGATTTGCAAGGCAAAATGAGAAATAATACCTCCTTGCTAAAAATTCCAATCACTCTGGTCACGAAGATACTCAACAGACACTTTAACTATCAATTTTGCATTTAAAAATCTGGTTTGCTTTTTTTTTTCTTTTGGGCAGTACACTAAATATTTCCAAATGTCATGATTATTTCCCAAAATAAAATGATGCATTACTTGTGGTAAAACAGGAATTTCCTTCTAACTTCTGCAATGTTGGGTATTGAATCACCTTCCCAAATGATGCCAAGGCCTTTGTGATGAGTGTTCAGATGTGGGAGGACTCACTATATGTTAATTACAAATGCTGCTGCATTAGATACTATTCTTCCCTATTTTGGCTGGCAGAGTTGAATTGCCAAAGGAACTGCAAAGGGAGTTGTGGTTTTACAGGCACATATGTGTGCTGCTTGGCTCGAGGCAGAAATTCTGCCTGCAGCACATCTTGACAGCAGTTCCTGATATTTAATTATACAGTCAGTATTTATCCCTGGTTAAAGCACACACTTCCACTGGCACTGGATATAAAATCACAGTAGCCTCTTGTGCATATCCCTGGAACTGCCCCTGACCAGCTCCTTCTGTACCATCTCCCACTCTGGTCTAACAACACAAGGACACTGAGAGCTGAATGTTGTGAGTGCTTGTGAGTTTTGCTCCAAAGTACAAAAGGAGCAGCCTTAAAGGCAGAGTCAGACATGGGGAGCAAAGCATACAAGGGTGGAACAGAGCCTGCACACCACTGCAGTCCCCATCACTGATCCAATTTGCCTGTTTTGCATGAGCTCTACCAGCAGCTTCAAGACAGGGGCAGTGCAGGTTGGCTCAGGGCACCACAGCACCTCACAGTACAGGGATGTGTGTGGGATCTGCCCCAGCCAAAGAGCCAAAGAGCCAAAGAGCACAACAACAAACTCCCAGCAGCCACAGTCCCTGTACCACATCAGGGGGCCAGGCCAGACACACACCTTGGCACCTAACTGGGCCTGTGGATTTAGCCAACTCTCTGCTCACAGGACTAAATCCTTTGGTAATTTTAATGGTTAAGTGGAAAATACAGCAGGAAAAGGAAAGTAGTTTGTATATGTAAGCCTAAGCTATCTTAAAAAAAATTATATTTACATAGATATATGTAAAATGAGCTCAGATTTTTAATGAACAGCCTAAGACACAAATGGGAATTTAATTAAAAACATATTTGAAAATCCTGGGCTCCAAATTTCAGTGCCACCTGATATATATTATATTTGCTGTATTTCATTGCATGAAGCTGTTCCCAGAGCCCTAAAAAAGAGAACTTGGCCAAACTGTGTGGGAGACCAGCAAAGTTATATTTCTAGGAATTCTTTCAGGAGTGCTGTTTGGTCCTCAGTGCTCAGAAGATAGCTGTTCTGTCACAGCAGGAAAAAACAAGTTAAGTAGACTCTGCAGTGTAACTTAAAAAGATATTTAGTTACTGACTGCATCAAAATATTTCATGCAAGGATTTGGTACCAAGCTGACCCCTGGTTTTCCCAATATGCTGAAAAAGAGTTTTTTTGGGTAAGAATGCAGATTGGTAAATGAACATGAGGCAGCACAGCTTGAATGGCAACGAATTAAACATCTTTTTTACATGGAACCAGGAGATTTTAACTATGCAATTCACTATTAAAACATGATTAAGCTAATCTGGTCAATGATCTTTGTTAATAATAAATTTATTTTAAACTTCTAACTTTTGCCTTGTCACATAATTCTGCTTTGTTTAAACAGGAGAAATGGTGACTACTCTTAGGAAATGCTATGGCCCCTCCAGCCAACAAAGAGAGTCTTACAAAGCAGAACAGAGCCAAGCATTCAGTGTGGGGGAGTGAGACCAAAGTGACACGTGGGAAGGTCGACATGCCACGGGCAGTGGAAGAGGCTGACATGAAACATACTTTAAGGCCTTGCTTCTTGCTCCTTTATGGGGTTCTTTACATTTTAAATCAAACAAACTAGAGCTGAACATACCATGGAGAGCTGTGCAGGAATAAACTGGGATTTAAAGTCAAATCTCACTTAGCTGAAATACCCTCAAAGGGCACCCATGCCAGCTCAGACCTTTCAAAACTCTGTGCTGAGGTTGCCTTCCAATCCAGCTCACACTCAAAAGAGGAAGGTCAGCATTCTCCAGATGCAGCAAATGCCATGTAAGGTACAGAACTGAGCTGTGCCACCAATTCTCCTAAGTCATCTCTACTCCTCAGCCTTCCAAGCTGCCCCATGAGCAGCACAGGGACATGGTGTAATGCTGCACAGCCCCACGGTGGAATTTCATGGGACAGAAAGCAATTGCCTTTTCAGATTTCATGGCAAGGAGTGTAACTTGACAGCCAAACCCTCCAACCAAAGTGTAAGCCAACAGTGTCAGAGGCTGCTAATACATCCAGTATGATTCACTACCTGAATTCAAAAACTTGAAGCACTGAGTCCATATTCAATGACAAGGAAAGACTGGAAACTACAGACAAATTTTATAAAAGCCAAGGTCAAACAGAAAGGCTTTGGCAATTTATTATTTAATTTATAAATCCAATCAAGTGGAGTAAAATGGTTTAAAACAGAGTATTATTTTTAAGTGTTTTTAACCACAAGCTTCAACAAATCTGGCTAAGTCATGAACTTAACCTGAGCAGTCAGGAATGCAAACTGCAAAAAATGGTACTGAGGTTTGAATGCCTGCAAGGGGCAATAACTGCTATTAGAAACAGATTACTGTTGCATGAGAAAATGTGTTCTCTTCTTGTGATTAGCAAACTTCAGTCTTTACAGTGGTTTGGCTCTTTCCAGCTTGTACCTTAAAAATGTAACTTAAAAATCTAGTTCTTCAAAACCAGAATCTCTTTGAACAAGCCACATTATTGCTGCCTATAGGTTTATTTTGTTAAGAAATATGATACAAATTTGGATAAATATGTAGCACTAGTAGTTTGGTGAGAAGGTTGTATTGCTTGTTCTAGTGATCCACACCTGGAGCAGCACAGGATTAGCCACCACAACATCTCTGCAAACCAGAACTCTGAAATGAGCACTGGATGAAACCTCTCCATGGCAGATGACTCCTCTGATCTCAGTGTCTGTATGTCTACACACACAGCTATTTTCTACAAGCAGTTCCATGCACTCATGCACAGACATCAGGTGCTATCGAGCTGACTGCAGCTCTGAGTCAACCTAACCAGTTCATTCTTACAACCCATTTTCTTATTGCAAACTTCTTCTCTGGAAGAGAACAGCTGTCACTAAACACTGAGAATCAGTCAGGAGGAACACAGGAAGAGATTGCCTATGGGTTACCACCTGTGAGGAACACTAAATGAAGGGACAAAAAGGGGGATATTACCCTGAACTTACAACTGAATCTCCACAGACACATCTGACTGCCAGACAAGGACCTCAGAATGCAGTCTGGGATTAGCATGAGAAAAACACATTAAACAGTCAACATCTTATCCAGGCAGTCTGGAATTAAGAGGCAGGATAAAATCCATAAGGAGAATCCTCACCATTAGGAAAACCAGGTTTGACTCTACACCAGCAGGTTCTCAGGTGCTCCAGGCCACACCTGCTGGTTCAGGACTGACCTACAAACTACAGAGCCCACACCTTCTAGATACAAAAGGCAAATAAACTTTGCCAAGCTGTGGTCGTGCAATCGTCATTGACAGCTTGACATATCAATATTTCAGGAAGAATAAATGACTTTCATATCCAGGGGTTTGGTTTTTTTTCTTGTTTTGCTTTGTTTTGTTTGTTTGTGTGATTTTTTTTTCACTGTTCATTACCAGATGCTTTGGAAGATGCTGTATTTAACACCTGAAGCTGCTTAAAATATTTGGAAATATTTTAATGAAGTCTTTTGAGACATCACCTAATACAACTTTAAAACAAATTTTACTATTATTAGAAATATTTTCTCTTCATCCCTTGCCAGAGGAAAACTATAAATCTTGTCTCAGCTGAATGAACACCATTTATCATATTCATTTTCTTGTCAATACAATTATGAAAAGCCTTTGGCCTTTTTCCAAGGAGCCTGATTTGCTGGAGAAACTCAATTAGTATAAGCAAGGCTGCTAGAAACCAGCCCCATTTGGCAGAGCAGCACAGCTCCAGCGTACCTGGCGATGCACCTCTACACCAGCAGCCTCCTAACTCAATCACAGTGGTAAAACACGAGATACACAGTGTCCCCCCTTCCTCCCCCTCCTCTCCCCCTACCAAAAGGACTTCAAAGAAATTATTTCTGCTCATTTTTGCCATCTACTGGACAAAGCTTAAATCCCAAACACTGCAAGCAGGAGAGAAATCACCCACTGCAATTTGTTCTGTTATGGACAAGCCTCAGACCCAAAATATTTCTCACGATCACTGGAAAAGTTTATCAGGACATTCTTCTACCAATGATTTACAGACAATGGTTTCTGATCGTGTCCAACACAGAATAAACATAACCTTATGATAAATGAAAAGCTTAGCCTTTTCTCCCTTGCCTCTTTGTATTGTCTGTTTATTGAACACATGTAAATAAATGGATTTATTTTGGCTAACATTCTGTATTTGCCATTTTCAATATTGAAACACTAGGGCCTCCAATGTAACAGAATAAAGTCTCTTTGTAAAACAGTTTTTCTTTGCGATTAGAACTATTTTCTGGCAATATATTTGAGACTACAAAAGAAACATGCTAATCAAAGGATATTTAAACTTGATGTGATAAAACCTGGCTCCTGAGCCTCCCTTCTTCTCTGTATTTACCTACAGTAAATAAGAGCTGGGATAACAGCAGCTCACTCAGCTGTAATGCTTGGCATCAATACCTGGATGCAGCTGGACTAGGCCAAGTGAGGAGAAATCCACTGATCACTTATCCTCTGCACCCAAAGTAAGGAAGAGAAACATTTTGAACCTGTGCAAGGCAAAAGAAACTGGAAAGGCCTGAGCTGTGAATTCCACACCAACCTACATTTTCATCCATTTTTACTGTGAATAGGGAATAATAGAACCCAGAAGTTGGAGGCTGTCTTTATTTGTTTGAAATAAACTTAATTCATAAACTGGAAGGGATAATTTTTAAAAAATCAGGAAAGGGTCCTGAGGATTATATATACTGGATCCTTCTATAAAAAATCACCCCCATGGATGCATCCATTTCTTGCAGATGTCCCTGCTACCCCTCCCAGAGCTGCAGATCTGCAGCTCCACACAGGAGAGGGGCATGACACTCCTGCTGTACCAGGGAAAACAAAGTAAAGCCCATTTGTGATGGAAGCAGCACTGATCTGCTCTTACACATCTTCCTGATTTTATTAAGTTTTAGGGTAACACGAGCACAAACAGTACTAACGAAGTTAAATGTACCCAGTGGTGCCCACTAGAAAATGAGATGCTAATTCCCAGCCTGGCTGCAGGACTTGGGTGGTTTGTTCTTGGGCTTTTTTTTTTTTCCCCTCCAGTCCTCTAAAAGTGAAAATAAGGGATGCTTTCCACTGATTTTAGGAGAAGTAAAGATGACACAGCTTTCTGTTTTGGATGTACTTTCTGCAGGCTGAGGCTGCACACAGAATGACCACAGCCATGTGAAGGTGTGAAACAGAGGCTGCTCCCCACACCGAGGATGGCACTTAGTCCATGGAATTACCCTTTCAGTTGCAGTTCTGGATTGATGCCTTTCTCTTTCTTAACCAGGAAGATGATTAGTGCACAGTAGAGTTTCATAAACAACTTCGAATAAAAATATTTTTAAAAGCTTGATTTCTTGTAAATGTTCCTGAATGTTATTTTTTTTCTGTCCATAAAACAAACATATAATTAATTGGCACAGCTTTGGGAGTCTAAATTATAAACCAAATATTTTCATAGCCCCTCCCTCTGTATTTCAGCAGTTCATTTCCAATGTGACTGTGTGCCTGACAGCTGCTGTATTTATAAAAACCCAAACCATTTCTCTGTAGTGTTAAAAAATACCCAGGAGCATTATTGCATGTGTTGGCTTAAAAATGTACACAATATTTAAAGCAAACAGAGTTCATTACCATTAACTACTGAAGAAAACTACAATCTAAAGGTTTTTATTTTGTTTCTAGACATCCATTTTCTTCTGGATCAAGACAACTGCAGGTGTTGTGATATTAATAGAGTTGACATAAATAGAAAGTAACTGACTAAATTAAAGACATGATTCATACCAGAGAAAGAAATCTCCCCAGACAGCACTTGGATGGTATTTTTTAAGCACTTTGGATGTTAAACCAAATGTAGGTACATTGTGTCTGGAATGAAAGACACAGCTTTCTTTTTTTTTTTAAATGAAACCATTAGGGATTTGGGGAGGGAAGAAAAGGCACTTGGCTCAGTTTCCTAGCTCAGCAGTGTGACACAACACGCGAGTGACCTCTGCTTGGTCCTTCCCCAGTTGGCCGCACGGTTGCCATTGTGCTGTAATTTTAGCTGATTACACATTAGTTCATTTAGCTTTGTTTCCTCTTCCCCACTGTGCCACAGCATTACACTAATGCGAGGGGCCTGGCACAGAGGGGCTGTGTGTGGCTCCAGGACACGCGAGCTGCGTGCGGTGCCCACCCAGGCCGCGGCCTCGCTGCCGCTCCTCGCTTCAAAGCACTCCCTCAAACCCCATTTGTTCTTTTTTTCCCCTTTTGTTCAGAAAAAAACACAAATATCCTTCCAAGAATCAAGATTTCTACAAGTTTCGCAGTGCTAACGCTAGCAAAATCCTAAGGAAATGTTTTGGATTATTCTCCTAGTGAATCATGCAGAGTAAAACATAATATAGGAATGCTGAGTGTTCACATTTAAAAGTGCTGCCTGTATTGATATATTTAAAGCAATACTAACAATAAAATGTTAATATAAGTGGGTAATATTTTGAATGAGGTATAAGAGTAACCGATGCTCATAACAAGCTGCAATTAAGGCTGCACCCAGGCTCCCATTGTACTGCTATTTTAACACATCTTTTGTTGTTTGTTGGGTTTTTAAAGTAATTTTCAGGTTAGGTTTCTTTACAATAAATGACTTTTTTGTTTAGAGAAGACCATGCAAATCTCTGTCTGTGTTAACATTGGTTCTGAGATGCATTTTCTCCCCTTTAATGACTGCAGTGTGGCTTCAGAGTCCTTGCAGCTCAAATGCAGCCAACACTGGATGCATAGACAATTAGTCCCTACTAAAGGGATGTTTTCAGGCTAATTAATAGACATGAATAAGAAACACTAGTGAATGAAAAATATTTTAACAATATAAACAAACTTTTCAATTTACTTAGCCATAAATATTCTTTTTGGCAATACAGGAGTTTTGATAAATTTTATCCACGTGTTGCTTGTACTTTTTGTGTTCACAATAAGAGACCATAGCACTGCAAGTCTGGGAGAAAAAACAACCGTGGCAAAAAACCCAGTAAGGAGCTCTCTGTTCACAGCCAGAGTTTTCAATAATGTACCACTTGGTGCCAACACTGTAATATTTATAGTGTTGAGAAATACAGAACATAAGGTTCACACACCCATGTTAACTGACCATATAAAGAACAAATTGGTGCCTTGTTAAGTGCTCCACGTGAGCTTGCACAGTGTTCATTTGTGCTTCTCATGCACCAGTCTGACTGGCCTGGGTGGCACAGACATAGATTCACCCCAGGACACACCGAGTTCTCTCCCAGACTGGTGAGGTTGCTGGGAGTGTTTTCATATTAGCATTTCCTTTCTGGTGTGCATTGAAATGGCCTGAACTTGCAAAGATGCTCAGAGGTCTCAACTCTCATTAACTTTAATGGGACTCTGAAATCACTAGAGAGGAAGTGTTCAATACTGAGAAGATGCAATATAAAATTGTAACTTTATACTCATCTATATTTTCATACTTGGTGTGCTGCTTTGTCCACACAGGAAAGAACTGTTCAGCAGACACAGCAGCCAAAATGTAAAGCATTAAAAGAACTCAGCAGCAACACTCTGAAGGGAGACAGAGAGGAGCAATAGATACAAGGGAGTGGGAATATTCCAGACTGATTTTGGTTCCTTTGCCTGCTCCAGCCACAAAAAAGAAGACAAGCAAGTCTGCACAAAGGCTGGAGCCAAGGAAAATGGGAGCTACAGCCCCTGGCAAGAAATGAACTTGCCTTTGTTTGTGGATGTGCTTGGGGACAAATAGCTCAACATCTCACTGTGGCTCTGGAATGTGGGTTAGAAAAGGACAACAAGCCCAACCCTTACTTCTTCAACACACTTGTTCTGTCTTTACAGAAACAGCTGGTCGTAAGAGCATACTCACTTGCCAATATATTTAAGAAACAGTTTGGTTGTGAGACTTCACAAACTATTCATAAAAGTAGGTGTGCAACTTTCTTCAAACTATGGTCCCAGAATTCTGGGAACCTGCACAGACACCAGGCAACTTCAGACACCCCTGGGCCTCAAGTTCCAAAGAAAGGAGAACAGCTCCTACATAAACTACATGTCTTGGTTTTTCATTTTTTAAATTCGGGTGTTATTATTAAAAAGACCTAAACCATTGGCCACACTATTCTTTGTAAGTGACCTCAACCTCCACTATAATATTCTCATTCCATAAAACCCCAACAAACCAGTGGTTTGCACAGGATCCATCAGGACTCAACTGTGCAAAATCCCAGTGCTACAGTCAGTGCTGGCTGGACAGCCTATGGAACAGCCTCCAGAATCCTGAGCTCAATCCCCATCCATTTAAGTCACTGCTAAAAGTACCCTTAAACACTCAGAGGAGCAAAATTCACCCCAGATTCCATGTCTTGGGTCACATTAAGTAAGAAGCTTCCCCTCAAAACCCTAAAATCCCAAGACAGTCTAGTTTAGTCCATTATGAGCAATCAAATAGCACCGACGTGTGCAAAATTTATTGATGACAAACAACATTATACATATACATCTGCTTCCTGTGTGTCATCCCACAGGATCCAGAGTGCCTTGCAAACTTAACAGAGTGATGGGAAGAACAGACAAAGCCACTGCTCCTTCCCATGTGCACCTCAGCCCTTCCTGGGGCAATGGGACAGCTAATGGCACCTCCTGCAACGGCCAAACCATCAGGGGAGAACAAGCACACAAACACACAGCAAGGGGAGCCTGTCAGCAGCACCTGGCTTTACACACTGCTTTTCCTCCTCATGAAGCAATTTTGTTCAAATTTCAGTGAAATGCCAGTGACAGGTTTCCTTCAGATTTAACTTTAACAATGCCATTTGAAAAATACGTTCAAGTGTTTGGTTTCCAAGTCCTGAATAAGATTTTTCAATGGTTTTTTTTTCCCAAGCAAAGGAGCTGAAGATTTCCATATTGCCAGAAAAGCCCCTCTGACTTGCCAACGTGTGCCAAGTGTCTGGCTAAGGCAATCTGAAGCAGACAAACCTCCTCACACCCCCCACCCCCAAAACAGGGCTTGTAATGGGAAGTCTGACAGACCCTTAACTATAGTGGCACTACTGGGTGCAGCTATAATATTACCCTCATAATTCTACTATATAATAACAACAAAGGAAAAAAAAGGTGAAGGGTCATTGCGCTTTGTCTTTAGAATTAAGATGGCTGTCTTCATCCTTACAGCATACTCTTAATTCTGGAGACACATCTTAATAACCTCTAAATAGTTCCAACAAAAGAGCCGTGTCAGAGGAATGAGCAGGCCCCAAGGTGTTTCAACTGGAGTGTTTTCATCTGCCTTTATTGCTCTATCCCTCTCCAGAATTAAGGCAATAACCTGTGATAAATTATTCAGGAACTGCTACAGGGATCAAAGCAAAATCATTCTGTTAAAGTGCTGTTTGCAACATTTGGCACTTAGTGTGAAAACTTTTAATGTGTGCAAGCTGAAAATCAAGGATTTTAAATAATTTAACAGCATGGAGTTTCTACAAACCAGCTAAAGATAGCATGTTGCTATTTAACTGCTTTTTTCCTCAGATCCTTTTTCCATGCCTTCCTAGCAAACCTGATGATGTCACAACTATAAACAAAGTACTACTGAGATTCCAGCTGCCCAGGAGATGGATTACTTAACCACGCTGTCAAGGGAACCCCTGACATTCTTAGGAGAAAAATTAGGCACAGTTTTAATACTGAAAATTTTTCCTATTCATATAAAAATATGAAGAAAGAAGTAGCAAAAAAAAAGAATAAGGAAAAAGGAAAGCAAATACACATCACACATAATTACTTCAGCCATCTTCAATTATATTTGATCTCCCTGGAAAAGAAACCTAAACATATGCTTTGTATGCAGATGTAATGATTACAAATGTATTTTAAAAGGGAAGAGCTCCCTTGTTACAACTGTTTTTCAATGGTGTATTTCAGAAATATTAAAAACCTAAAAAAAACCCCAGCCAGTTAGAAAGTCCTAGTAAAACCCACAAATTAAATGAATTTGGCAGTCCTGGACCATTTTCATAGTGATATTTTAACAGTGTCATCTCCCTGTGGATTGGAATACTAAGCATTTTATTGAAGAACTGAACTGGTTTTGTTTTCAGTACTTGCAAAATGAAATACCTGAAAGCACTTTTGCATGTATTATTTATTCATTATGATAGAAAAATAGCTTTAACCTAATAAATTGTGTTTAAGAGAATTTAGAGCAAAAGTTTTGTTTATGATAAAGCAACAGATTTAGTTCTTTATCAGTAGCTTAAAGCACCAAGTTTTCTTTACACAAATTAGACAGATGGTGCTTACAGTAGAATTTACTAAAGGTCTGTCACAACAAATGCAGCCAAGCTGCATATTTAATCACTGCAGAACCTTGTCTACCTGCAGCTGCCAACTGCTAATCCAATTTCCCTGATAAATGTGGCAAGAGACACGATCAGCAATAAAGAGCATCTAACTCCATTTTCCTGCAGGGCGTCTTTTGATGAACATTTAGGACAGAAGCAGGAGTGCACTGTGTGGCCCTGCCTGGTGGCAGCTGCATGCATTTTGAAGACACAGTTCTCAGGTTACTCACTTAATTCTGCCACTATCATTATGTTGCTATTGATCTCAGTAGCTCTTGTCTACACAGCATTACTCTAGATGAAGCTGAATCAGGCAGTTATCATGCATCAAACTTGCTCAAAAGCCTGGAGATTTCCCCTTAATTACTTGTGATTTTATTTGCAAATACCGTTAAAGTGTAATCAAGCAGTCACTTTCCAGGGTCGTTAAGAACTTGCTAGTTTAGGAATATATCACTGGCACTCCACTGAAATTTCACTGCTAAGACAGTTTCAAGCCATCCAGGCAGGACAATGGCAAAATTCTTTTAATAACCTGAATCCTCAGATGAGAGGAATCAGTTTCCTACAGAAAGGGAAAAGCTACCAACTGACCTCTTTGTTCTGATTTTTAGGATTTATAACTTGAACACGGGAGAAATGAATCCAAGACAGATGAACTGCGTCTATTTAATAAATGAAAAGTGATTGCAATTAAATACATAAAGCAACAACAAAGGAGGAAACCAGAATTAAGTGTTGAAATAACCTTTAGCATTACTTAAAAAAATATTAGCTTCATTCAAGCTATGACTGTGCACTCCAGGTACTGCCAGTGAGGTACTGCAGCCAAATCATTTACCAGATACTTCAAGCATATCTATTTATGTTCTTGTGGAAAAAAAAGTGGACAAGTGTGATAATGCAGAGTTTAAGCTGCCATCATATTGTAAAACAGTAAATTAAAAATTGCCACTAGGGTTTGTTCCTAAGGACCCTGTGCTGCTGAAGTGAGCACTCCAGTGTGCACTGCTAACCACTGGCAGAAGGGATCTCTGTAATGCAACAGAGCTCTAATATATTATCATTCCTGATGATGCAGCTTCTATCCTGCAAGTCTTTTTCTTCCCTAAAATATACTGTTGTTTTGACACAAACAGCTTGCTACACTTAAGGATTTTACTAATAAAACATAATGTTGTGTTAGATATTATGACTGTTGCCACAGCTGAACTGCCTTGTCAAATCAATCCTAATATGGCTCCCACAGGCACATAAAAACCTTATTTAGCTATCAGTTATCCTAATCACTTTGTTCAGTTTAAGGGTGCAATACTTCATGACCCGTTCCTATTTATACATATATGCCCAGCCATTTAATAAAGTCTTGATTTATATAATAAATTCTTGTTGGAAAAAAATACTTTAAAGCAGCAGTGTTTTATCAAGTGTGTTACGTGTCTCCTCGTACCCCCAAATAAATATGTTAATAGACACAAACAGGATACTTGCATGGCAAAGGGGAATATTACATATGGAACAGATAAGCCACCACTGGAGAGAAATTTGTCCCTTTGATTATAAATGAGCCTCAAATGGGATCACTTGATCTTCAAAGCACTGGAAAATCCCAAGACCTTTATAAAATCTTCGTACAAAGTTTATCTAGCATAGTATTCACAGCCTTTGTATCTCTACTGTCCATACTCCTAATTATATAGATGTGTACAGCGGTGTGGGGGTGTGTGTGTGTGTGTGTGTGTGTGTGTCCCCATATAAGTATACAGGTAGATATATATACACATATATCTCTCTCCATATACATACACAGGTATATACACACCAAGGGACACTGACCAGAGGTGACAAGCTTGTTGCTGAATGCTTGTCCCATTATTAGCTTTTCCCATCAATAATTTCCCCCTCTATAATTGAAATAAACCTACCTTTGTTTCCTCTTGTTCAAAACTGCTCTTGTGTATCTGAGTCACATTTTCAAACCAAACTGTGAGGGGCAGCATGAAATTCTCAATCTCATCCTCATCTTCACCTACAGGGAAAGAAACCAAAACAAACCAGCAAGGGCATCACACACATCACCTTTGCACTTGTTCAGAAGGGTCACAAAGTAATCTCACTGACATTACAGGAACTTCATGTGACCAACAGGAACTAAACCCTGAGGTTTGGTGTGTTTTTACTGAGCTAATAACAAAGAACACAAATTGCTGATTGCAAACAACTCCTATCTGAGACTGGCTCCTCTCCATGCTTCACACCTTTCTCCGTTCCCTGTTTCTCTTCCCTCTGTTAGCCTGACAACTGTTCACTGCCCTACAAGAATATTCACATCAAGACTCATCAGTTAGAGACTCCTAAATTCAAAACTACAATAATAAATTAGACCCTTTCACACGTGTAGTTTGAGTAATTTAAACATCGTTATTTAGATTACAATCTTTTATGATCAGATACTATTTTTCCTGCCTCTCACCTCTTTGGTGTTCAGAATGAAGCTGCCCTGGGAATGAATCTGGACTGTGTTGGGGTTATTGGTGTGACACTTGCCTCATTTGATTGGGAAGGTGTGAATTTAGGGTAAAAAAACAAGCTGGTGTGAGTAGAGAAAAAGAGATTGTCTTGGTTAGACAGCTGAAAGATGTCCTGGAAGTCTGGATTGATTTGTTTTGTCATGATGCTGAACAAGTCACTATAAACAACAACTTTTAGGACTGGCAATTTGCATGAGGCTGGGCCCTCACACTAATCTTTAGCCCCTAATGAGGGCAGCCTGCCTCTCTCACACTGATCCCCTGAGACTAATTCTGAGCAGGAACTTAATTTATGTTCTTTTAAAGAGCTCTTTGCTATAGGGCTTCTCTCCCTCCTCCCTGCACCAGCAAACTCTGGGAAACTAAGTCTGTAAATCGCCTAATTCAGCCACTTACCTCTAGGGATACTGCCAAGACCAAAACTCTCACCCCAGTACAGCAAGGCCAAGGAGAACAAACACCTGGAAGAATAAATAGTTACAACAGAGCAAACCCAAACTTTTGGTTCTGCAGGAAAAAAAAAGTGACTAAAACATATTAATTCTAGTAAAATCTTTTATTTAAACATAACTTTTACTGGAGTTGTTCTATTAGTTTTGGTTATTATATACTTTACACAAAACATTCAGTTTACTTTAGAAACCTTGAACAAAATGATGCAATTCTAAATGCCACAAAAATATTAAAAAAACAACCTGGGACACACAAGGAATTCAAAGTCTCATTATATTCATATGAGGTTAAAGTAACTCCACACAAACCAAAGTGCATTTTGAAGCAAATACCACTATCACAGAATCCCAAAATGGTTTGGATTGGAAGGACCTTAAAGACCATTCAGTCCCAGCCCCTGCCATGGGCAGGGACACCTTCCACCAGCCCAGGCTGCTCCAAGCCCCATCCAACCTGGCCTGGAACACTTACAGGGAAAGGCCACTCATACATTACTGTTCTTTTCTACTATAGCTAAATTTTGCCAGTCACACCAACAGCACATAGTTTGAAAGGTAAGTATTCTCAATTTACTGTATTCAACTAATCTTCAAAAACATTTCTACATCAATTACTTAGAACAACCCCCACCAATATTCATCTTAATTTTGTTTCCACATGAATTATTTATCATTCATATAAAAGGATTTTATACAAAGCTCTGCATCTAATTTGAAAACAAACCCACAAAAAACCCAGAGAAGACAATTGGCACAATGGTTTTTTTACCTAAAAAGTGCCAGTTCTCATAGTTTGAAAGTCTCTTTGGATTCACAAGGTGAGAACATTGACATCTGATGCTTGCACAAGCACACAGAAAGGACACTTTGTGTCCACTTTACTTTGAAAATTTGCATCCTAAACCACAACTTCTGTTTGTGTCTCTAGCTTTGCTCTTCTATCAGTTCAGACCCAAACACATTTACTCCAGTAGGAACAGAAGAAGAAGAGCCACAGGACTGGGTCATACTTTTTCCAGATACTCCTAACCATTTCAGACCTTGTGGAGTTTTTCATGCAGAGGAGTCACAGTGGCCTCTGTCAGCTTGCAGCCAGTGGTGAGCCATGTGCCTGCATTTTCTCTGACATACATCTACACAGCCTCTACTTTGAGAAGTCATTTTTAACTGCTGTGATCTTGTTTTTGCCAAATCTTATTTCCTCCCTCTAGGAAAAGTTACTGAAACTGCATACAATGCTAGATATTCTTTAGAACGTTAAAGACCATAATCTGTAATCAATTAAAGCAATTACTTTTCATGGCATATATTCTAGTCACAAAGGAAACAAATGAATGAAATGACTTTTGTAATTAAACAGAAAGTTTTGGATAATAAATAGTGTTTGTTTCCCAGACAGGCCCATGTCATCAGCATGTAAAAAAGAAGGGGGTTGGCACTGGAGCCAACTGGCACTTGGCAGTGGCACTGCTGCAGCCCTGCAATAATGGTCACATGGGTGACCTGCCAGATCCATCAAAAATCACATTGAATTTGTTTCAGTCACAACAGATAAAACTACATCTCATCCACCCTAAGCTATGTTGAATACTTAACGAAAGTATTTTCAATGAATGAAAATTCCCTGTCAAGATCCAAAGTCTTAGAGCCAGAGCAACGTCCATACCACGGCACTTCCACTTCCACACGGGTCCTTCCACATCAACCTGTTCCTCCAACCTGATGAAACAGAACTGCTATGCATGAAGAGGAATCTCCTGCTGCACAGCTGCCTGCCCCAGCCACCACCCTCTGCTCCACACGGGCCCTGGGAGCTCTGCTGGTGCTCTGGGCCTCAACCACCCAAAAGACCTGACTCTGGCCAAAGCTCCTGGTCCTGGTCCAGCAGGATGAGCTCCAATCTGTTTACACCTGGGTACCAAGGACCAGGGAGATGCACACTGACACAGGAGCAGTGGATCTCCTGGACTGCAGCAGTTCCACACATCCTATCTCCTAGGTGCTTAGACCTGATGAAATGTAGTATTTTTCTTAAGGTTTTTTGTAAGGCATGAAAAATTGTATTAAATCCAAAGCTGAGTTTGCAAAAATCATGTCACAGAAGCCCTTGAAGTTCAGACTTGTTTCACAACTTGAATCCTTTCTTAGCTGTGTGAATTAGAACATCTCAAACAGCACGAACACACACACACACAGTTCCCTGTCTCGGGGGATTCAAACATTTGGGGCTGGGCAAAGGAGCTAATCCTGTGTCTTGCACAGAGCCATGCTGGCATCTCTGAGAGCTCCTGTACTGAGGCAACCTCTGCCCCAAGGGATGTTTGCAGAACAGGAGCAGGAGAGTGGCCGAAGCAGTGGCCTGGATTTCCTGACTCTTGCTTCTCTTTCATTTGACACCAAATTGCTGTATGACTTAGAGAAAGTCACTTAAGTCTCACTGTCTCAGTTCTGCATCTGTAAAATGGGGATATAAGAGGTTCTGCACTTTTTCAGGAAAGCCATAGCAAAACTCCAACTCCAGAAAGATTCCTAAGTGTGGAAGGCACCGGATGAAGTAAATGACTCAGGGGCTTGTACATTCCACACAGACTATTACAGACTCAGCAGTTCACTGAACAGTGCTGTGTAAGCAGCACCTGTGACATCACCTGCAGAGTGCCTAGGTGTGCAGTGGGTACCTGCAGTCCTGCACACACCCAGAGGACTTCACACACCCATCACACTCACCACTGGTACTGGGGTTGTTCTGAGTGCTTCCTTCACTTTGCCATTCCTGCACATCACTGGCTAAAGAGTTCCATAACTTTCATGGGAATAACCAATTTCCCTTTTTGTTTTAAGCAGATTAAATTCTTTTTCGCTGAATCATCAGAGTTGGAGGAGAACTCTAAGATCATCAAGTCCAACCTGTCAGTGACTGTAATCACAGTGTAAGAACAGGTTTTTGTGGCTGCCTGCTGCTGAATAATCTCCTAATCTAGTTCTAAGAGTTGTTTCTCTGTCAGTCTCTAACATCTGACATGGCATTTTGTGGGTTTAGACTGCAAAGCTCCATGGTTGGCTCTCCTGTTAGAAGGCAGAGATATACACACATATCTGTCAGGCTGACAAAGACAAGCATTGAGAATGCTGAGAGGCTAAAAATATTTTACCCCAAGTTACTGTACAAAACAGCAATAAAACTGTAGGTATTTTCTACAAAAATATACAGTGGAAAAGTTAATTATTAGGAGGAAGTAAACGTGCATGAGGGAGCACTGTGGCTTCCCAGACATAAAGGAATGACTAACATATTCCATTATGTAAATGAATTCAAAGATACTTCACGACTGATCAGCTAGGAGGGACATAATGATTTATAATTCAAATAACTGAGCTTTGAAATCAAATTGGACTAATATATTTCAAAATATGCAAACCTGGAATAATTGTGAAAGTAATGCAAACCATGACACCAGCCCCAATCATTTGTTGCCTTTGTTGTTGATACCCTCTTTTGGTTTTCCTTCTTTTTTTTCCCTGTTACATAGTGCAGTTGCTGAAATTATGGCTTGTTTTTAATTCTACATTATCCTTTAGAAAAAGACTATCACACACAGAAAAATGCCAGTTTCTAAGGCTGTGTAGAAGCTGATTGGCATACAGGAAAGTACTGAAATTAAATAAATTATTATTTTAACCTTTCAGGCAAGCCACAGTTTAATCTCTTTCAAATACTGAAAATTGATCCAGTGGATCCAACATCTTAACAATACACTATTTCTTTCAAGGCAATATGTACTTAATGCCTTTTTAAAACACCCTAATATAATGTGAAAAGGCCAAAGTTTGCAATGCCAGGAAGTAGTTATAAACTACTTCATATGTTTGAAATAAAAAGTACTTCAGTATTATTATTAAAAAAACCCCTATTGGTAGAGTTTTTAATAGGAAAAAAATACATATCTTTAAAAGCCAAAATGACCAGTGAAATTGGGTTGTACATCATTTTCTAGGAAAAAGGAAAAACAGCCTGGACAGGTGTAATTTATCATTTTTCTGATTTAATACCAAAGAAATATATTAAAATAATAAAAAGAATCCTGAAATCCTCAAAATTTGTAGTGATAAATAGCCCTCCCTGTCTTTATTGCATTATGCCTACTAACAGAAATATTGCATGGTGGATTTCGCCAGACAAGGACGATTATTTTCCAATAAAAAGTTGCATATTAAATTCCAGCACAAAAGTGGGTGTCTAATACTTTTGAAATCTTTTATGGTTTGCCAGGGAACACAATTTTAAACTTAACTAATACAAGATCATGGCCAAGCATTAAAGCTGCCTTGGCACAGCCCCAACCCCTGTGAGCAGCACAGCCACTGCTCTCACACTCCTGGGTGCAAAAACTCACTGGAGATGTTTTGGGTATTTCTGCTTTCAGCTAATCTCTCCTTTTGCTAGTCTTTCAACACTGCTGTTAAAGATGGTATTTGTGAGGGCAGTGCTGCTTTACACACTGACCCTGCAGAGGGGTCTGGAACCACTCTGGCAACAGTGAGCAAAGGAAAACCCACAATCACTTCACAGTGCTGCTCTCCAGGAGAAGTTGGGTTCTCAAATATCTACCTTTTCATCCTTTCTAGGTCCTGATATTATTGCACCTGTTTAATCAACAGAAACTCATTTGCTGCAAATATAATCTGAGTAATTTGAAAACTAAAACTTTCCAGACATTTCAGCCTTGGAAAATATTATTTGCACCAATAGTTTATCCTTTTGGATATTTCTCTCTTATTGGAGAGCTCCCATGGGAATGCAGGTTAGACACCCTGAAATGCTGACTGCTTCTTGGCTTTAGCAGCAATCTGAGGCTGATTGTGTCAGCAAGAACACTCATAGAAACCACCAGATGAGCACTCACTGTTGGGTGCAGTGTGTGACACCTCCTGGGCACTCTCAAAGTGCTTTGAACCTCCTGAAGAAATAAGGATCTAGCAGAAAAGAGAAGAGAGCTCATTAGATCCTTCATACATCTTGTTAATGAAATAAATGTCTCCCCTTCTGCTTTTGTCGAATTCCTTGTAATGTTTCATTTTCAAGTCCTTTCCTGTCTGGTTTCTGTGATGCCACGAGAACACAAACACATGCATATTTAAAATATCAAGTTAGCTGCTTAATGGTATTTCAAGTCAACATACAGAAGTACACCTTGTATGGTTTTCATTAAACAAAATTCACTTATGGAATGTGAAAACTCACACTCATCTTTCAACCCAAGGAAATATATTAAAACTCTTCTTACCCAATTAGAGCTCTATGGAGAAATAAAATGATACCAATTGTCATATTCCAGGTGCCTTCCCCTCTGCTTTCACAACAACCTCCTCTAGAAAATTATTGAAAAGTTGTTTATTTTAAAACAGCCAAGGATTTCGATGCTGAATGCTTTCATGAGCTCTAGTGGTTTATTATCTGTCATATACCTTTAGATATTGTGTCATATCAAACACAGCTATCAATTTTATTTCAATCTTCTTTCTTGATTGACGGAAAATTCAAAGAGCAAATAATCTTCTCCAACTTATGGTAAATGAATATTACAATAAGATACAAAAATTTGCAGAAGACAGCAAGTTAGCGTCCATGATGTAAATTTGCAGATGACACTAAGTTGG
>NW_008677362.1:0-7561 GCF_000695815.1 Acanthisitta chloris
CCTCAGTTCAGAAAGGATATTGAAGTGTTGGAACAGGTCCAGAAAAGAGCAACTAGGCCGGTGAAGGGACTTGAGCACAAGTGCTATGAGGAGAGGCTGAGGGAGCTGGGATTGTTTAGCTTGGGGAAGAGGATGCTCAGGGGAGACCTTATCGCCCTCTACAACTACCTCAAAGGTGGTTGTAGTCCGGTGGGGGGCCTCAGTTCAGAAAGGATATTGAAGTGTTGGAACAGGTCCAGAAAAGAGCAACTAGGCCGGTGAAGGGACTTGAGCACAAGTGCTATGAGGAGAGGCTGAGGGAGCTGGGATTGTTTAGCTTGGGGAAGAGGATGCTCAGGGGAGACCTTATCGCCCTCTACAACTACCTCAAAGGTGGTTGTAGTCAGGTGGGGGTTGGTCTCTTCTCTCAGGCAACCAGCATTAGGACAAGAAGGCACAGACTCATGTTTTGCCAGGGGAGGTTTAGGTAGGATATTAGGAAGAAACTTTGTATGGAGAGAGTTATCAGGCATTGGAATGGGCTGCCTGGAGAGGTGGTGGATTCACCGTTCCTGGAGGTTTTCAAGATGAGACTGGATGTGGCACTTAGTGCCATGTTCTAGTAACCATGGTAGGGTTGGACTTGATGATCTTTGTGCTCTTTTCCAATCCAGCTGGTTCTATGATTCTATTACCTGTCACCATCTTGCTTCCACGTTTTTTGTTTTAAATCATGTTGCAAAACTGATACATATGTCATACACAATGCAATACATGCAATGACCACTGATGAGCTTCTCCTCTGTTAAGTGCCTTTCTTTCAGCATAAGTCAAGTCTGCAATAGCCAGAGCCATGAAAATTTAAAAAAAAAAGATCAAGAGCAGATGTAAACTGGGCTGTTAACACCTCAGTACACACCCTGCTGTGGGCTGCCATTCACTATGAGGCAGATATTGTGATGAAATCAACAGCACATAGACTCTATTCTGCATTACAATAATCTGTACGTCCTATTCCTAGAATTCATGTATTTTCATTAAAGTAGATGCAAATTCAATATAATGGGTGCATCTACAAAGCAATCTTTGCTACATATATTAGCTCATGACTATCAGATTGAAAAAGCCACATCTAAATCCACTTCTAAATGAATCTCTGACAGATAACGCCTATACAGATGTACTAGTTATAGGATTAGGAAGAGGCTAAACAGTAAAGAAAAAGCTTATATCCACAGCTTATCAATTTGTTAATGAAAATAACATATCCATTAGTTTTGTCACTATGTTTGTGTTTGGCCAAGTACAAAAGTTGCTGCACATGGCCCCATATAGTAACAAGGAATTTTTAAATTCAGTGAATGTTGATAGAATACTAAAATTGAAAAGATTCAAAGACTCCTGAAATAAATTTTACCTGTCTGGGAAAAGGTTTAAGTTGGATTTTAACACATAATGTACATGAAGTCTTTCTTTTAATGAAGTAAATCCAGCATATACATCTGAATATACAAAGAGGTAGTTCCAGTATGAAGCTGCATTTCTCTTTGTATGTGTATATGTATAAAAGCTTGTTCCACGTTGCAACTGAGAAAGGCCAAATCCCAGTGCTTTTACATTTTATATTGGATAATTTATAGAATTCTGAATGGCACTGAACTACAAAGTTTCATTCATACTTTTTTTCCTAAGTTTGTCTTGAAGTTTTATTTTAAGAAAAGTCTGCCACAACCTTATGTTTTGACAGCTATAAAGTATTGCTTAGGAAGGGGCAGAAAAAACATTGCCATTCACTTTAAACTAAAATGCATACAATTGTTACACTTTAATGACCACATTTGGCAGAAAGGAATGATTAAACCAAAGCCAGACAACTACCAAACTGTCTTTCCTATGGTTTTGCTACTTTAGCCCTGCTTTACAGGCAATGGTACAGTCTCTACAATCTTTTAAACATTCCTCTGTGATTTTTGGTATGCTGTGCACACTAGAATGCAATCAACATCTGCTAATTTCTGTCCATTAAATGCATTATCATAACACACAAGCATGATGTTTTATTTGTATGGCTGAAATGAGACTTATGACCCATAATCCATCATCTTCCTGTCATATTTTTATGTGCTGTCTATTCAATCCCCAGGACAGTTTAGAAAGCGTAAAGCAAAACTCTGCTTAAGTTATAGACCAGCTGCTGAAGTGTCCAGCTGAAGAGGTCATTGTGTTTTATTTTTGCTGAATCTAGCAGGAGTTGCTCATTCTAAGCCAAGCATAATACGATGTAGATGTCCCCAGAAACTTGCAGTTGAACTACCATGTCTAAACTTTCCAGCAGGCTTTTTTCTGAAAATATCATATTGCAACAAACAATATCTAGAAAACATGGATTCAGTTTAATAAAAAAGAAAAGCATAAGAAACATTGGAATGTTTATTGGGTATGATTTAAAAGAAATCCTCAATAATGTTGCATGGATAAAAATGGGAAAAGATATTTTTGGAAGCAGTAGTATTTTACTAAGAGATATAATTAAAGCATAAATCACTGGCTTGTTTAATTGTCTATTATTATTTTCAATTTAAAATTCAGTTATCTGGAGCTTAAAATAATTTTCAAAGCTTTAGCAAAATGTATGGCTGTCTATCTTTTATCATATTTTCACAACAGCCTGACTGGCCATTTAAAGTCTGCCATCATGGATAAATAAGGATATTTTACCATCAAAACTTGGCTGTTGTTATAATCTTCCAGTAGTGCAAGGTTCCATACCAGTGGGTAGTCTAACAAATGATATAGGCAACAGTACCTACATACAATTTGCAAATTGAGGGTGGAGATTCAGAGCTGATTTTGAGTTCCCCATACCCTAAAAACCAAACCAAACCAAACCAAGAAAACCCAACCATAAATAAACACTGCAATGCAATATATCTCTTTTTTCCAGTATTGTCAATATATAATGATGGTAGATATTCACGCTTAGGAGAATAGATCTCACCTTTTTAATAAGATGTTGAATTAAGCAGTGCAGTAGAAATGGAAGAGTGAGAACAAAATAATTTAGTTTTATCTTACTCCATGTGACACTCAAGTGCCCAGTCAATATGAACTGTAAACAAACACTCATGAAGGAGTAAATCAAAATGAATGGAGATCATAGCTTGGAAAGGGAGAGGTGTATACAGTAACTCGGTCTTGTCCATTCATCATACTCTTCCTACTCAAAAGAGAAAGAGCATTCATCTTCAGAAATACATGTAGTACAAAATAAATAATTGCAAGAAATGTAGCAGGCATGAAGGATAAGCCTTAGAAGAAGGGGAACACTGAGACACAAACTTTGCAATATGTTAGAGGAATAACTGTGTAAGAAGCAACCAAAGATAGTCCTGGCTAATAATCCAGGGTTTGTTTTTTGTTTATCTACTTTTTCAGGAGGGTTGGTGTTGGTTTTTGCTTGGTTTTGTGGGAGGGTTTTATTGTTTTATCCCTTAATTTTGCCAATTAGCTAAGTCAGCATGGAGTGATCTGGTAAGCATGGTGTTTCATGCCTGAAGGCGTAAGAATCAATAAGGTGCTCTAGACTTGTCAGACTAATATGTCCTTTACAATGATCAAGAAATAACAAATATCTTCAAGTTACACCTAAATTTGACTGGGTGAATCTCTTTGTTTACTGACAATATGGGGGCCAGTTCTCTGATAGCTGTTTTCCCTCAGAAGTGTTTACCAGAGCTTTCTGGTCAACACAGCAGCGGAGCAAAAGCCTAAGACTCAAGGGTAGTTGTAACTCACCATGTATTTGTAAAAGCCTGGCAAGCACATATTTTTCCCATGGTCAGCATTATCACTGGATTTGAAGTCAGAAATGCATGTTCTCCAGAAAGTTTGTGAACACCTTCAATTTTCTTACCCTTGTGTTTCAGCCCATCTTACTTCAGGTCACCTGTTAAATCCTCTCTCATTCCCTCACTGAATCTCATCCATTCCTGATAAAAGCCTCTTGCTCAGCAGCTACAGAATGCAACAGGCCAGTAAGTAGAAGGTTTTATTTTCAATTCTGATTTACCACATACAGTGTGTCAGAAAGAATATGTAGGAGTATGTGTCTAGGAGAAATATGAATACCCATGATTATGCAAAGTCAAAGGAGAAATCCTTTGGCAAGCAGACATTTTGAAACCCAGTCCTTTTAAAATAGAAAACCATTGCCACCAGTCAAAACTCGTTATTTTCTAGAAGTTTCAGGATAGTAAGAACTAAAGAACCAGGCGAACACAAACTTCTTAAGTGTTTCTGTAGCAAGTTCCCCATCTAATATTAGGAGGACACAATCCATTACAGATTTTTCAAATGTCAGCTTCACATCCCAGTTTCTGTGACTCTTCCCTGCATCTCTGTAGGACAACTTGGAGAGGTTCCTATTTTCCAAGCAAGCACTAGTATCAGCATAGGAGAAACTCTCTTGATTATCCATTTTCTACTATGATACACTGTCAACTTACTGAAAAAGTTGATTTTTTTATGTTTTATGACTTTGTCAATGATAACTAATTTCCTGAAACAAGGAAAAGGCATTTGTCCAACCTCTCCTTTCTCTTACCAAAGTCCGGCAATAAAACATGAAGGTGCTCAAGCTACTAAAACAAGTCTCAATGAATCTTCAAAACAGGAATCAGTAGCAAAGCAAATGTCGTTGTCACCAGCACTCCTAGCAAGCCTTTAGTAACTGCTTGACTCTGACTGTTAAAACCAGGGGGATCACACAGGACAGCAGTTAACAACTGTAATATCATGCTCATGTAATTGACTGAACTTTAGTGCAAAATAAAATTTGACCTAAATTTAGGGAAAAAAAAAGAGAAAACCTTCAGTGATCTTCAGAGAAGCTGTGTTTATTTTCATACAAGGATCATTTTTCAACCTAAGAGGTTAAAAAATAAATTTCACTGCAGGAACTGTGCACACTTAAATATGAACTCTAAATACTTGCTTCCTGATGAGTAAATCTCTTCTTACAAGTCAGTTCTTCTTTCCTGACTATTTTTGTGGATGTTTTCTGCTCTCTCTCCAATTTGTCACTATCTTCATGGTATGGAGATGACCAGGGCTCTATATATTATTCCAAACAACACATAGCAAATGTTGATTCAATAGGATTTTCCTTATACTTCAATTAGAAATCACTGTTAGCTTTACATGTAACTTACTCTTCCAATTCATTTATATAACTACACACCACCATTCATGCTTTAAGTTTGTCTTCTCTCTCTTTCTAGGTTGTTTCCTAGTGTTTCAAACCATTGCTGCATATTTGTCCTTCATTTCTATTTCTGCTGAGCCTTGCTTACCTTAAAAAATAACAATTAGTAGGACCTTACGTTTACTATTTCTATTAAATCTTAAAAGGTCTTGAATTGAAATCACTCTAATTGTTGACCTATGTCAAACAAATCTGTAAATTCTGATTTTCTAACTTTTAACAACTAGGTTTTTTAAAAAATTGATTCAAGAAGTAGTTGTAGGAATTAATGGCCTGATGTATTACTCTTCTTCCCTTTTTTCAGTATAATCTGTATCAAGAAATCTCACTGGATTGAACAGGTATGGGTTTTGGTCAGCAAATGTTGAGTCTTAGAAGAAATGTTTTGCTGTTTGTTGCTGGATTAGTGTTGATATCTTTTCTTGGGAGAAGAGTTTTGACAAAAGCCACTTTTATGTAAGGCCACATCAGCCCAATAAACTTCATCTAAGAGCAGCTTCACAAGATTTGAGCAGAAACGATTGCTGATATGACCAACTTTCTCTAAAGACCAGTGAGTTGACATGTTAATAACACTCCTCTTCTTAGGATGAAGGTTGCAAAGGTGTGTGGGGCAGAGATTAAGTCAAGATGGTATGTCTGTGCAAACGACTGTGCCGGCCCATCAGCCTTTCATTTCAAAATCTCTACACATTTGTTGCTGCTGCCAGCACCTCTTGCTTTGTTTGCCATTCCTAACAGAGTAAACAATATTTTTATTCAAAGAGACCTGTATCTATTCTCTCTTTGGCACCTCTGCCTGTTTGATGCAAAAAGATCTAAGGAGAAAGCCAGTGGGTTGACCTCAATCTGGCATTTTCTTTTGGGTGACCACAGCATGTTTGCCTGAGCAAGTGTAAAAGTACTGAAGAAGTGTTCATCTGCTTACAATCCCACTTATCCTAGAGCAAAGTGTGTGCTTATACAGCATTTTCTGAGCTTAGTCTGGCCCAGCAGAGATGGTTTTCATTATGAGGGCCTCTATACATTATCATTGCTCCAAATTCTGCAATATATTTACAGCTTTTTAGATTATGATAGTTCTTCACATGGAATTCTATGTGAGGAAGATGTTGGTGGAATTTTCCACTGGTCATACATATGCACACTGTCATCATCTCCAACATCATGTGCATAAAGCCTTTGCATGGGTTTCATTTTGCAAATAATATCATTCTATGACAACTTCAGACTTGCTCCTTAAGTTCATAAAATCCATGCCACTCACCTGCTTTGCCATCAGTGTTAAATTTGATTAGTCAAAATGATTCCATAGGAAAAAAATATCTTTGAAACACTGGAAGGGTTTTTCCTTTTTATTTTGACTGGACAGTGAGGGTAACTAATGGAAGTGTGTGTTTATGTATTAGTGTATGTAAACCAAATTATACTAAGAAAATAGACAAAATTCATGTCTTTAATTCCACCTCTATTGAAAAATTGATCCACAGAAACCTGAAATAAAGCCATTCTGAAACTATATATTTAATAATCCTTGATTAGGGTATATTGAAAGAGCAGAGCCTTCCTCTTTTTTTTTTCAAATTTGCCTTGTTGCGTTGAAGCTTTTTTAGTAAAGACATTTAAATGTAATAATTCCTTAGAAAACGTACTACTGGCATTTGGTGAGTAATAATAACAGCTTATCTTAAAGATCAAATGATATCTGAAGATACTATTATTCAAGTGTTTTCAGGAATTCCATTCCTATTTTTCAGTGTTTTTAGCTTCTAACACATCTTTTTTTCTTTATTTATTAGATTGCTTAGTGCCAGACTTGTGACAAGTGTCGCGATGCAGCAGCAAAATGATAGTTGATGTTTAACAAAACAACTGCAAATCCATTGGCATGCACTATGGAGCGCTGCTTGATTCATAATGTATCCTGTGATATTTTTCTATCACACAGTCAAAATAATTTCTTTTGGATTCTTCAAATGTCTATTTTAGCATTTGCAATGCCTAATACAACTTCTGTTTCACCCTCCTAGCAGTGACTAATCTGCAGAACATGGAGTGGTCTTACTCGTACATATGTACCTGTGCCTGTACTAACACCCAGCTGTGTCTGGGTAGACAAAATTACCTCATGATGCTGTGCCAGCTGAGTTACCATAAGCCAAGAAAATTGGTTAAGTATCTGTTTAGATAATATTCTTTCCCATATTTGTTGTTGTCTCTAGCCAAAACTTTTCTATGTAGTTTTTCTATTTTTCTATTATCTGTTTAATTATATTAAATAGAAAATATTTAATTATATATACATAAATTTAATTCTAT
>NW_008677363.1:0-310 GCF_000695815.1 Acanthisitta chloris
TGCCGGTGCTAACCGCGTGGCTTGGAGGCTGCATAACGCCGCTGCTTCCCCCGGGCCCCCTGTGCTGCCCCTCTCCCGCTGCAGAGGCACGGCTGCTGTGTCTGTCCCCTTATCCTCACGGATCTCTGTTTTCCCCGGCGAATGGCTTTTAAGGTGCTCCTTCTGCCTCTGGCTGCCTCGCTGTTACAGAAGCCTGGGGCTGGCTGATGCTGCTGCGTTTGCTGGGCTCAGTGAGAAATGCCCACGTTGATTCCCGTTGTGTCCCTTTTCTAGAGGAGCTGCGCCAGCGTGGCTTGCAGGAGTGGCTGGG
>NW_008677363.1:384-8859 GCF_000695815.1 Acanthisitta chloris
TAGAAGCAGCCACTGGATTCAGGTGTTCAGCTGGCATCTCGCACAACAAGGTACATGCTTAACCCATCAGCCTGGTTCCTTCTGAGCCTCAAAGTCAGAATGTGTTGTTGATGCTCTCCTAGACACACTTAGAAATCTCCTATAGAAGATAAACCAAGTGGGGAATGCAGCCGTGTGTAAGCACACCTTCAGGGAAATTATGGGACATCTGGGAATGGGAGGAGGAGTTTTCCCAGAGATGTGGCCTGTGCATTCATTTACTGCCTGCATCCCTGGTGTACCCTAATAAGTGAGCTCACTAGGAACAAAAAGGTTTTAAGTATCCCCAGGAGTGTTTTCTGTAGAAAAACTATAAGCTTTAAGCAGGTAACTCCGCCATGAGTTTCAGGCAACAGTGACTGTAGCCAGAGAATGGGTTTTACTGACACAAAATCCCAGCACCTCAGAGGCAGTTTGGGGCACTGAGGTGAGTCAGGTTGCTTTTCCTCTTTCTGGTCAATCAATCTCTGCACCACTGGCTGTGCTTTGGGTGATGCTCAGGCAGCTGTTAGCAGCCACAGGAGCACTTGGTGCATGACCGCAGCTGCAGAAACCAACAACGGACTTTGATGCTGCAGCTACAGAGGGTTTCCTGCAGGGTGAAACACAGAGTGGTTAACTGAGAGTCTCTAGCACCCCTTTCATTCTGCAGAAAAGGGGCTTATCTGTGCAGGTATGACTTTAAAAAAAATCAGGCTCTGACAAAAAAAAAGAAAAAAAAGAAAACTGCAGAGTAAATGGATGCTTTGGAGTTTAAGGAAGATAAATTTCATCTTAGACTGCTGCTGGAATATCTGGAATGTTACCAGCTGTACACAGGGACTGGAGCTAGTTCTGCACGAGCTCACTTTGAAACTAGAGCAGACTGAGACCGTAATGACCTAGCTGATGTAGAAGTTTCCAGTAGAAGGGATCTTCAGTTTGCCTTTTTTTGTTCTCTTATTCAAGAATAACAGAGCATCCCTAATATTTCTTGCAGCTTCTCCCAGCTTCCATTTCCTGTGCCAGCAATTTTTTTAAGGAAATTATGATGTATTGTGCTCTCTCTGAAGAACTGTGTATCTGTACCAGCAAGCACAGTGCAGAGATCACCAGAGGCAACGTGTGGCTGTGCAGAACACACCAATGTGCTCACAGAGCCAGCTCACTTCTGCAGTTACAAACCTTTTCTTCAGAATGAAAGGGGTGCTAGAGACTCTGTTAACCACCCTGTTTCACCCTGCAGGAAACCCTCTGTAGCTGCAGCATCAAAGTCCGTTTGTTTCTGCAGCTGCTGTCATGCACCAAGTGCTCCTGTGGCTGCTAACAGCTGCCTGAGCATCACCCAAAGCACAGCCAGTGGGGCAGAGACTGATTGACCAGAAAGAGAAAAAACAACCTGACTCACGTTAGTGCCCCAAACTGGTGGTGTTCTGCCTCTGAGGTGCTGGGAATTTGTGTCAGTAAAACCCATTCTCTGGCTACAGCCACTGTTGCCTGAAACTCATGGTGGATGTTGCCTGCTTTAAGCTCATGTCTTCTCCAGAGAAAACTCTCCCAAGGGACTTTTCTTCCCAACGAGGTAACTTTTTAGAGTACACCAGGAACACGGGTGATAAATGAGACCAAACAACTGAGCTATCTGGAAACACCTGGAGGATAACAGCATGTTTTTTTCAGGAACCACTCATGCCAAATTCATTTATGTGCCCTCTTTGACAGCATAAATGGCTGCACGTTCAGAGAAGGCTGCAGGTGTGAGGTATTAACCTTAAGGTTTCTAATTCACCTCACCCTGAGCCGCATAAGCTGACGATGACTCTGTAGCAAAACACATGACTGAGGTTGTCTGAAGTGCATGCATCTAGCAGAAGAAAATATTACAGTTTTCCATAGTGATTTTGTTCAGTGAGTTGCACTCAAATTGGGATGTTTAGAATGGGATCCTGTGGGGATCTATCTGAGATCTGCTAAGAGCCAATATTTTCACTGAAGCCTACAAAGAATGAGCAGCTGTGTGAATTCAGGTGATGCTACGCACAGGTGGGGCTCAGGACCTGGGCTGTGAGAATTCTGAGACATTAAATGAGAATTAAAAACTCTGAGCTTCAAAAAGCCCAGAGACAGTCTGAAATCACTAAACAGTGCTTCTTATGCTCCTCACAGACTGTTTTTGTGGTTTACAGGAAAAAACAGCAGCCAGCAGGCTTTTGGCAAAGTTCCAGTAAGTCAGGAAGTAACCTGGAGTTATTGCAGACAAGCAGCAGGATGAGTCAGTAATACAAGTATTGTAGAAATGGCAAATCCTGTTTCAGCATGTGCAGTTTAGGAAATATGTCAGAAAGGTGAATTGTTTCTCCCTTTGAAGTCTCAGTGATTGGTTCAGCTTGTGGCACATTGCTTTCTGAACAGTGTGGGTAAACTTGGAAGAGCCTCCAGTGAAACAAGAAAAAGAATAACTGGACATCTGGAAAAGGGATCTACTTTGTCTAGAAAAGAGTTTGAATATATGTAAGCCTGTAAAATGGGCTGTTAATAAAGGTCATAGTTCAATAGGCAGGAAAAAAATTGCTTAGTTATAGGATGTGTGGTAATGCAGTGAAACAGGAAATTATTAGCCTTGTTCAAAAAAACACCAAACACCCAGCTAATATATTTGGAGCTGGGCTGTGTATTCTTGATTCATGGTAGCTTAAGAGTGGTAAGGGAAGCTGTATAGCAGATAGGTTGGAGAATATCCCTTCCAGACTAGCAACTCTGTATTTTGCAGTACTATGCTGCTGTGGACCTTGCAGAGAGAAGACTAAAGTAGTGAAGATTAAAATAGTGGCATTGAGAAAAAACCAAGATAAATACAGAAGATGAAGCAAGACATAGTGAGAGACATAGCCTGGGGAGGATTATGGGGATGCTGTGAAAGCTCTAGCATGCTTGCCTGATGGAAAACTAAGCCAACCAGAACAGGTGATAGAGCGAGATCCTCTAAGCTGCCTGGAGCAGGAGTTCAGCCCTTTGCAGAGCTAGAAGTCTGGATGCAGCTTTGCTTTCAGAGTACCCAACTGGGGCATGTCAAGTCCTGAGGTGGCTACTGCCTGGGAACAAGCAATGGTGCAACCTCTACATCCTCCTAGCAGCTATTCCACAGGCAGCTCAGAGGTGATACAGCACAAGCCAATAGGTAGAGTCACAATAAAGTTAGTGCATGGTATGTAATAACAGGGTTTCCACCCTCTTCTGTGTTACAGACACTGGCAAAACTGGCCTGTGGGTTAAACAAGCCCAACCGCCAGACACTGGTGTCTGCGCGATTTGTGCCGCAGCTCTTCAGCCAACTGCCTGTCAGCAGTATGTAAGTACCGGGAAGCTGCCAGCCTTGGGG
This sequence comes from Acanthisitta chloris, assembly GCF_000695815.1. Taxonomy (NCBI): domain Eukaryota; kingdom Metazoa; phylum Chordata; class Aves; order Passeriformes; family Acanthisittidae; genus Acanthisitta; species Acanthisitta chloris. Next base: position 3,782 of record NW_008677363.1, read on the forward strand.
CAGCCTGGGCCTGCTCCTGGCCACCTCAGCACAGAGCAATTTGATGCTCACTGATAGCAGCCAGCAAAGGCTTTTAACTCCACAGTAATTCCTCTTCAATGCTCGTAAGAAATGGAGAGGGAATCCTGCCAGTAATCAGAGGATCACAGAATCAATTAGGTTGGAAAAGACCTGTGAGATCATCAAGTCCAACCTATGACCTAACACCACTATGGAGACTAGACCATGGCACTAAATGTCATGTCCAGTCTTTCCTTAAACACCTCCAGGGATGGTGACTCCACCACCCTCCTGGGCAGTCCATTCCCAGTCTAATCACCCTTCCTGTGAAGAAATTCTTCCTAACGTCCTCATGACTGTAAGTGACAGTTCAGAAGGAATGTGCTTGGGAGCTGCAGCTCTGCTTGTGAAGGAACCACACTACAAGGCTCCACTACCAGCCTGTTGACAGCCTTTCCCGGGGTAGGGCTGTGCTTAAGATGACTGCTGGAGTGCATAGGTGTAAGCCAGGAGCAACTGTGGGCATGGAGGCGATAACTGTTCCCCAGTGTGAGTGAAAGCTCTGCTGCAAGAGAGCAGATGTGGTTTGGTTTTGAGCATCCACGCTGTGCACAAGTCCTTATCCTGGTGTAGAGAAGCGCTATCAGCACCACTGCTCCAGAGGAATGGATCCCTAATCCTGCTCTCCAGAACTGCACTGCTGTTCTCTGCCTTCAGTGTCTTGCTAGGGATGGAGAGGGGGGTATGTGGGAAGGAGGGAGGGTCTCGTCTGTGTAGGAGGAAGCAGGGCCCATGTGAGGCATTCTTCAGAGCATGGTTTGGAATCACATTTTGAAGATGTTGCTGAGGGAGAAGCAATCGAATTTGGTGTGCCAAGGAGCAGTTTCCTACATCAACCCCTAGGTGTCCTACTATAAGAAGAGCTGTTATGTGCCAAGTGTTCCTTTTTGTCCTGCTAGTTCCTGACTGCTTCTAGCTGTCCTGATCTAGGAACAGCTGAAGCTGTTCAGATTAGCTGAAGCTCACTGAGCAGGAAGAATACTTATCATAGTCTCCACATGATGCTTCACTTGTGGGTTTTTTTCTTTCTTTCTTTCTCTGCTGTAGCCGTAACCTGGGAGGCAAGCTTGGCACTGCTATCACAGACATCCTGGGAGTGGAGTACATTGGGGAGCTGACACGGTTCAGTGAGACAGAGCTCCAGACTCACTTTGGAGACAAAACTGGGTAATGATAAACCACTCAACACAACTTGGCTCTTGGCAGGAACTGAGGCTTTGTTTTGGTCACAGGTGGTTCTGCTGTAATTTGGAAGGCTGGAAGGTAAAACTTCAGTGGTATCTTTGAGAAGCATTGGTCTGGCAGGCCCAGAACAGGTTACTAGTCTCACCTGCTCCCAGGCACCCTCCCCAGGATAATGCTTTGCCTGTCAGTCTGCTCTTCTGACTTCAGTGTCCAAGGATGGCACTAGGCTGTGGAAGGGCTCCCTGACGGCTAGGAAGAGGGCAGGCTTGACAGTCCCATCACAGAAGAAATTACAAGGCTGGACTGGAGCCTGAAACACCACTTCTGGGCCCAGAGCAGTGTTTGGCGTGCCCTGCAGGCTGGTGAACTGTTGCCACTTCAGGAGAAGAGGCAGAGGAGTTGTGCTCTCAGGCAGTTGTGGTGTGAAGGAATCCTGCCTGTTCAGCTGTGGCCGCAGCTGCAAAGTCACAGCTTGTACAGAGCTTAAAGCATGGCTCAGCAGAAAGCTGACTTGCTGCCCAGCAATGCTTGCCTGTGTGTAGCTGCCTACACCTTGTGCTTCCTCGGTGTCTTTCAGGTCCTGGCTCTATGACTTGTGTAGAGGAATTGAAGATGAACCTGTCAAAAACCGGTTCCTGCCCCAGTCTATTGGCTGCAGCAAGAACTTCCCTGGGAGGACAGCCCTGGCCACACAGAAAGAGGTATGAGTAGCCTACACCTAGCACAATGCTTGGTTTTCACACTGCAGAAGATGAGAATACTAAAAACTGAGAACAGTGTGCAAAACAGCTGCTTTTCTGTGCAATTGTGCCCTGAAACTCAGTCTGGGAGCTCAGTAGGAGAAGGTGGTTTGGGCCCTAGAAATCGCTGTTTGACAGCAATGCATTGACAAACTCCTGCACAGAGGTCCAACCATGTAATTTCCATGCGCAAAACTGTGGTCCTGTGCTGTTCAAAAACTATATGCACAGTGCCAGGCTTGGAGGGCTTGGTTGCTAGAAAGAAGGTAAGTAGCCCAAAGAAAGAGGGAGGATGCACTTTATCTGTTAGCTGGGGCAAGGTTCCCACTGAGTTGTAGGAAGATGCAAAGATGAATCCAGGACAGGGAACTGAGATTACTTGGCAGTCTAGAAGTAATGCTGCAGGGTTTGTATGGTATCTACAGTGTCCTTGCCTGCTGTGTTGAATCTTCACATGGACTGGTTTCTTCAGGAGTACTACAGATAGGGGGCCTGTGATAGTCTGTGTCCATTCCAGTCTGAGCCCCCTCCAGCATCCCCTAGTGTGGGGATTGTTGCTCTGGCCTGGTGGCAATGCTGTGAGCAGAGGACCAACCTGTCTGTTACCACTGTTTTATCCAGGTGCAGCACTGGCTCCTGCAGCTGGCTTTGGAGCTGGAATCTAGACTGACCAAGGACAGGAACCAGGTAAGGAGAGCAGGCACAGGGACAGGGAGCCATGCAGTGCATTTGCACCATGAGTGGTTTGCAGGAGACTGAAGGTGGTGTGTGGTAGGGGAGGAGATCTGCTCACTCACAGATGTATTTCCATGTGCTGATGCTCCAAGCAAAGAGGTGTGCATGAGCATGTCCAGGTAGGATAGTTTTGCTCCAGAACACTGCAGGGCTAAGGGTGATCCTTGTCCTATGCTTTAGGATGCAGGGACCTGAAAGTCACTGCACCTTCCTGCTGCTACACTGGCGCTTCCGTGCAAGCCCTTTGCTGACGCAGCTCTGCCAGTGCACTGTGCGAGGAAGTGATACACTCCAATCTGGATGGTAGTGCAGGCCAGGGTGAGAGTAATCCATCAGCTTTGTCCCTGCAGGGGGTCCAAGAAAAGATGCACGGCTGCCTCTGAGGGAAAGCAAGGACTAATTGCTTCCCACCCTGTGTGGCACAGCTGTAGAAGCACTTGCTGTGTGTGTATCTCATCCCCTGGTGGTCAGGCCGGGCAGGACATGCTGTCCCACCGCACTGTTGGGAGGCAGTCACTGATGGCATGGGAGTCTGGGCAGCAGGACAGCCACCTCGGTCGTTCCTGCCCTTTCCTGCAGGAGTTGCTGGAAGCACAGCTCTGCTCTCCCCACAGAACCACCGTGTGGCCAGGCAGCTGATGGTGGTGGTCCGGCAGCAAGGGGACACCCGTGTGTCACGCTTCTGCGCGCTGACCCGCTATGACGCGCAGAAAATGTGCAATGATGCCTTTGCCCTCATCCAAAACTGCAATGCGGCTGGGGCACACCAGGCAGCGTGGTGAGTGTGGGACAGAGTGGGTCACCTTCCTGTCAGGGGTGGTTCTGCTGTGGGAGGTGCAGGGTGAGCCAGAGATCTGGTGGGAAGGAACAAGAGTTATGCTGAGTGGCAGGAAAAGTGATCCCCAGCACCCTCACCATGGAGCACATAGACCTCCTAGCAGCAGGGCAGCTGTGAGAGCCTGGCCTCTTCCTATCCCCACATCTGGTGATACACTCATGACTTGTGTACTTGGAGCTGATGATTGTTACTGGATAGCGGGTGTCCAGCTGGAGTGAGGCTGTCCTGGCCCTGCAGGGCTGGAGAAGCTAGCTAAGCTTTGCTCTCCTACCCTAAGGACAAAGGTGCTTTTTGGGAGGAGGCCATTGGGGAAGGAAGGGGAAATGAAAGTGCACAGCTCCCATATTCAACATTCCTTTCCTTCCTTTGTTCTGCTCTGCAGTGAAGGCAAGAAGGTCTTGTCTGTTAGGCTCTGACAAGGCTGATGCTTCCTTAGGGCCCTCTCATCTTGTCTCACAGCATCTCTGGCCTGTAGGGGACTGAAAGTCCAGGCTGGCAGTTGACTGCCCCTGCACCAGTGCTCTTTCCTGAGAAGAGGGTTTCTGCTCTGCTCAATGCAGCCTGCTCTATGTCTGTTTTGGAGGTAGCAATACTAATATTTTGTCAGAGGAAATGTCTCTCCCATCCCTTGCTAGATACTACAGTTTCTCTGCCTGAACATTTTCTGTTGCTTCAAGTCTTACTCTGAAAGACTTCCTGTTTCCCAGACTGGTGTCTGAGCTGACCTTGGTCTGTCCATCGCAGGTCTCCACCGCTGATATCAGTGTTTCTCTCAGCAAACAAGTTCTCAGAGCCTGCCACCTTCTCTGCAGGCATCGCCAGCTTCCTGACAGGTGATACCCAGCCTGATGGCACTGCCAGCCAAAACACCACGTCTTCTGGGAGGGCCAGGGTCAAGTTCTTTAGAAGCCCAAGCAAAGAGCATAGGCAGAAACCAGCTAATGCTATTGAGTCGTTCTTCCGGAAGGCAGCAGAACAGCGGCTGCCGCAGATGGCAGCAGCAACCAGCTTGCCCACGACTACCTCTGCAGAGTCACCTGTGCCCAGCTCCCCAGAGCACCAAGAGAGAGATGGTGCTGGACTTGCCTCTGTGCAGTGTGACCTGGAGTCCCCTGTGAAGCAGAGTCCTAGCGATAGGAGCACTGCTTCTCCTTACAAGAGGCTTTCCTGTGAGAAGTTGCCATCAGATGCTGTACAAACACCCTCGACTCCACCCAGCTCCAGGACTCTTCTGAAATTACAGGCAGCTATGGAGGGAAATGAGCAGAATTTGCCACCCTCTCCTGAGCTTGCCCTGCTGCCTCCTGCCTCACCAGGGGACCAGCAGCATTGTGAGAAATGTGGCCAGCTCGTGCTGGTGTGGGAGTTCCCAGAGCACATGGACTACCACTTTGCTCTGGAGCTGCAAAGCTCTTTCCTGGAGCCCAGTGCTCCCACAGCTTCAACAGCACCTCCCAGCCCAAAGGCTGCAGGTTCCAGGTCTCCTACCAAGACAAAGAACAAGCCCAAAACTTCAGCAG
>NW_008677363.1:8877-20216 GCF_000695815.1 Acanthisitta chloris
GTGCAACAAGAACTTTAGATTTTTTCTTTAAGCGCTTACCTCCTTAACTCCCAGCCACACTGGGAGTTTTTAAAGCATCAGTGTTTTTAAGGAATCAGTGTTTTTAAATACAGTTACAAGTTTTTGTACTGCCTGACACGTTTTAATGCAGAAAAGTCTAATAAATTATCTCCAAGTCTAAGAGGAACTGGACCTAGTGGACTGTGTATGATTTTAGATGTACCCAGCTTAACTGGTGGCAGCCAGCTTGCCTCTGCCTGCTTGGTGCTACTAGAAGCTGCATCATACTCTCACCTACACCTCTTGCCACAGGTATTTCCATAGTATCACTGTTCAGTAATTCTGTTCCCTTGCCATAGTTATTTCCATACAATCACTGCTCAGTAATTCTGTTCCTCGTGTAAAAGCATACACTGTAAGCACAGTGGCTTATCCCAGGGATTCTCCAGCCAAGCCTAAGCTTGAACTTCTGTCCAATCACTCAGTATGAAACCTACACCATATAGTGGTTCACTGACTGCAGTTGCAGGCCTTGCCCTTACTGTATAACTTATATATGGTAGCTTAGTCCTGTGGTTCCTTCTCCCATCTCCACCTGGAAGACACTGATTTGTATTCCCTCTCCCCCACAGGATTTTGTTTAGAGATGGTTTGGCAATTGCTACACAGAGGGAATCAACTGTATGATGCTTATTATCAGCTCAGGAACACACAAGAAAGACTGTTCCTGTTAAATAAGATTTGAGGAAGGAGGAGCTGCATAGACATACTTTTTGGTGGGCTTTTTGAAATCCTAACAATTGCTATTGACATATGAACAGTTTACTGCTAGAGTCTTCATGGGAGGGACAGAAAACGTGCTAGAGTCACACAGTCCTCTGAAAGCTTTTCTCCATTGCAGGAAGAGTGTACAACCACATTTTACTTCCTTCCCAGACTTTTGAGTGATCCTAGATAGAACCTGACTATGCTCTGCCAAATGATCTGTTCAGCTCTCTGGGTAACGGTTCACACCAGAGTGGCTGCTCCAGCACTCCACAAGTTACAACAGCCAACAGACCAGAATATCGTGGAGAGGACAAGCAGCCACTGCAAAGAGGGCAAGATGCTGCAGGGCAAGAGATGTGCTTGCCCTCTGCGGTCTGGCAGGGCTCAGCTTGTGCTTTGCCGAGAGCCTGCCAATAATTTGAACTTGGCTCTTAAGGCAGGGGGAGGGAACATGCTACGTCAATGCAGCAGTGGGTGGGGTTAGGAAAGACAAATTGCAGGGAGTTTCATCAGCTGCAGGCTGCCCTTCCTTGGAGGAGAGCGAGAGAGAGCCTTTCAGGTAGCAAATAATGATGCAAACTGTAGCCCTATTTGCACGTGCAGTTTTCTGAACTGTACCATCCTACCTGCAGCTGTTGAGCTGCTCTCCTTCCAGGAGACAGCCTGTGCTGGAGAGCAGCTACGTTACTGTTAGTGGTGTCTAATACTTGACACACCGAGATTTCAAGAAGCATAAGAAGGTTGTTCTGGTGCGTGAAGCTCTGCTGGGAATCAGCAGAGGAAGGAATTATAGAGTCACTCCCATTAATGACAGTCCTAACATTGCAAAGTGACAAGTTTCCCTAAGTCCTCATACAAAGAGAAACAGCAACCAGTCTGGCAGGGTTGCCTCATGCTCCTGTGACAGTGGCACGTCTCATTTCCTACGTGTCTGGCAGGACCGGACTCTGCAGATGCCACTACCTGACATAAAAACAAGTTTAGAAGAGGCAAATCCCTTCAGTGACACAAGTCACCTCCACAGGGAAGGAAGCCTTTCTGCCTCTGCTTGTCCCAAGGGGAAGAACCTGATCTCATGGAGAGGAGGAAGTTGCAAAGCCCTTGAGATTTGCAAACCCCCTTAAGGTCGAAGCTATTTTATAAACAAACCAGGGGTTAGATGCGTGCCCTAGAAAACAGCTCTTTAATTAGGCTCTGGGGGAATTTGTGACTGCGAGGAAGCTCTCACCACAGCCTGTTCCACCCACAACAGCCCAAAGTGCTGTGCTCAGGGTGACGTGGCTGCCTGTCACCTCGGGCTGCACACCCCGGCTTACTCAGATAAGCCGGGAGCGCACGGTTGTAAACAGCAGCTCGCGTGCATTCTTTCCACACCACGGGATGGTATTTATAGGGCTGAGTGCAGGAAGCTTAGGAACGGCTGAAGGGTAGCCATCTCCAACTGTGACCCAGCTCCAACAGCAGCAGGGTAGGCAAGCAAGCTCAATAAAACATCTTTATTCTGTACATTTATATATAGATGCTTGGGGAACAGGGACAGCCCCCAGCATTAGAAAAATTCGAGACAACAAAACAGCAATTATGAAGAGCATGGCACCAAGAACAGTCATGCCACAGATGGCAGGGATGAGGTGAGACCAGCCATTGGCTGCTTCAGAAAAAGTCACAGCACCCCATGCCCGCTTTGGGGCAGAAAACACCAGGGCTGCTGCAAAGAGCTAGAGTCCCCCCACCCCAGGCAGCTTTCTTCATGACCCACTAGCACCAAAGAGAAGAGACTGCTGGCAGCTGGGGCTTGTCCTTGTAGGCATCGGTGAAAAGACCATTACACCGGAACACCCAGACCACTGGCAGAATGAGAAAAAAAGGGATCCTGCTCAAGCAGTAACCCCAAGCCAGCAGCTCCTTTCTCACTGCTGGGCTGATGGAGATGCAGCAGAGTTTTCAGCTGGTTCAGTGCTCCCTCCAAGGGACAGGTCACCACCGAGCTGCCTTCCCTTCATTGATACCAGCATTTCACCAGCTCCCCCAAGCCTCAGCATGCTCTTTGCAGGCTGCAGCTGCCACCTCACCCCTGTGAGAGCACAGCCCAGTGCAGAGTGCTGTTCTCTGACACCCACAGATCCACACGGGTCGCACAGTTCGCAGGCACAGCCTGTGCCAGCAGCCCAGAAGCAGAACTTGCTCTCAGAATGGTAGAAAGGCCAGCTGGGTGTCCAAGTGCTATCACAGGCCCTTGTCCTTCTCTTCAGTCAGGGCTAGCAGGCCACCACACCATGCAACAGGGCTGGCTGAAGGCCTGTTGCTCACAGCAGACACATTTGGCCTTCAAGCCAACAAAAAACCCAAAAAGCCTATGTACAGCTTTACAGCCCCTGCTGCACCCTCCAGGCTACACAGGGGAGCTGCTTGACAGGGAGTGGGAGACAAATATGCTCCACTCTACACACAGAGTCCTTGCTGGCAACAGCAGCTCTCCTCTGACAAGAAACCCCAGTGGCAAGGGAAAGAAAGGAATTCTTCCTCCAGGAGGAACAGAAATAAATCACGCCACTGTCAAATCACATCTAAACAACAGAAGTCACCTGGTTTTGTGTAGGTAATGCACTCTGTCCTCCTCACACATTAAGGCAAGTGTGTGAGGAGCAAGCTGGGCTGGGAACAGCCACACCAGGGAGTCCACTGCAAACCACTGCTACCAATGTGCAGATGACACTGTCAGCTGAATATCCATGGAAACAACCTGAACACACCAGCACAGACCCGGGCCCTGCTCTGCTCCACAGAATGCCCTCCTGTCCAGCTGCTGCAAGGAACAGATGCAAGTACAAACTCTGTCTTCGTGGCATTGCGTCAGGAGGCTGTGCCACTGGAAGCAGCCACAGCTTCCTGGGAGTCAGAAAGTGGGATGCTGAAGAAATTCATACATGTGAGTGGGGAACAGGACATTTGTCCAACAGTAAGACACTCAGACTGGAGTAATGCAAAACCAACACACAAATGGACACACAGCAGATTAAAGCCAACCAAGATTCAAACAGTTAAAAAGTGTCCTGGATGCATTCTGACAGGTTCAACCAAGCCCCTGCTGTGGGTAGCCAGGGCCTATTCCATCCCCTGCCTAGAAGGATGTGCTGCAGGATGACTTGAGAGAGGTCTGTTACCAACCCAGTGCTCAGAGAGCAGAAATGAGGCCAGATCTTGTGTCCGAGATGGAAAAACATCCCTTCACTGCTCATCTTCAAGAGCTCTGCTCCTCCCAACCAGTAATTTTCAAACAGTAAACAAAGCCAGAACTTGCCTGCCCAGGTCTGCAGGTGACTGATCTATTCTGAAGGAGGGCAGGGTAATGAAAGCTGCAGGCGATGTGGAGAACATGCTGAACTTGCCCCACATACAGCACTGAATGTGAGAAACTCTCTCAGGCTCCATCTCACAGTGCAGAGAAGGGACATCCACCCTAGAATGGGACAGCAGCAGCTCCAGGCATCACTCAGAAAGCCACAGGAGCTTCCATCCTTATCCCCAGGTGCTGGTGAATGGAGGTTTCTCTGACCTACTGGTAGTCAGAAGCTCAGCTGTCCAGGCCCCAGGGATTCCTCCAGGCCGTTTTCTTTGGTGATGATGGCTTGGAGGTCAGTGACATGCCCAATACCTTTGGTGACTCCTTCACGGAAAAGCAGTTTGGCTCCGATCTTCAAGTATTCAGGATGCTTGATGAACCTGAAACAGACAACTGCCTTCTCTCCTGTTCGTAGCTTGTCCTGAAAAGAAAAATGGGAGAGCTTAGACCCATCCACCAAACCAATGCATTCAGCACAGGTCCATGTGGATGGTAACAAGATGAAGCAAATGAGCAGGTTGTCTCCCTTAGACTGCATGGTTTAAGCCCCTCCCATTATTGTATGCATAAAGAGAGACAAGAGGAGCTCTGGAGAATGGGATGTTCAAGTCTCTTCACAGTCTTGCTGTAGTCCATCATGCTGCTTGTTTTGTGAGGAGGGAATTCTTTAACACGTTGGGAGAAAAACCAACCAAATGGGCAGCATAAAGGGATGGAGTGTGCTCCTAGGAAGGGACACAGCTACTCAAAATACCAGTAGCCCCTAGCTTTACTAGAGGGCATGGTGGAATCCCAACAAACCCCACAGGGAGGGCCATCTTCCTCCCCTTTCTTCCCATGGCCTACCTTTCCATGGATCTTCTCTACGATAGCTGTCTGTCGCACATTCCCCACGTGCACCGTCACCTGAAACCCCTTCCGGAAAGTTGTGGCATGGAACAACAGCACAATCTCGGCTTCAAACACTGAGCAGATGGTGGGGTTCATTTCTGGGCTCACCATGACCATGCCCTGCAGAACAACCCAAGGCTCAGACCACTTAGGACCAGTCCCCTTGCTTCTGAAGAACCCCAAAAACCACACACGCTTGTCCACTCTGTGACTTGGGCTTGTATCCCATTCTCAGCCTCGTACGCATCCTACTCGGTAGCCTGGCTGTTTCCTCCCCTTCCAGTAAGCTTCCTGAAAACATCTCTACTTCATTCCCACCCTACCACTGGGGGATTTCCAGGGAAGCCTCCGGTCCTGCTCACTGTACTAGCGAACAACTTGGCACTGGTGGGACTCACCTTGCGCAGCAGGGAGCGATCGAAGGGTCCGAGGGCCAGGGTGGCTGCCTGCCCTGCCCGCAGCACGCGGCAGGCAGAGCGGTTGCGTTGGATACTGCACACTTTCAGCCGGAGGAACTTCCCATCATCAGTGGGACCAACCACCAAGTTCTCCCCTTCTCGGCAGATCCCACTATCCAGGGCAGAAGAACAGGCCACAGTCCATCAGGAGACATGAAAGAAATATCACTCTCCAAGATCAATGTGTACAAATTCCCCAGGGCCAAGGAGGTGATTGTCTTTGGACTCTTACCCAGGACCAACTAACATGGATGCAAACCTCACAACAACAGGGATTTCCTACAGGAGTGAAAGCTACACTATCACTCCTAAGAATCCCAAGTACAGACAGGGGCCATTCTGTCCCCAGAGCTCTGCCATACTGTGTTGTTTCTGGCGGAGAGACTTCGGTTGATGCCTGTTCTGTGCGGATGTGCTGGCAGCCAAACTGCTCTGATTACTCCCCAACACAGAGGGACAGCTGCCTTTGCATGAGGAATTCCAGCTGCCCTGCTGGAATTGGAGGATCTGCCCTCTAAATTTCCTTCCCCTGCTTGAGGAAGGAGGAAAGCAATGCCTTGGAATCATGGCTAACCTCTGCCAACTCTGGATCCCAGCACTCCTTCTGTCAGCATGCTACAGGGCACACTCCTAATCCAGCAACTTCAGAGCAGCCTCTCTGCCACCGCATGACCACTGGTCGGCTCATGGCACCTCCCAACACCCTGCAGGGCTCTACCCTCACCTGGCTGAGTTGTCTGGCAGAGTCAGGACTGAGTGTCACACAAATTCCACATCTGCAGTGGGTGACTCTAACCTTATGAGAACTCCAGCAACCATTCATATCCACACGTCTGCCTGGCATCACTTACCTTGACAGAGTTCCTCCCACAACAGTCCCCACCTCTGGCACAGTATAAATTTCATCGACCTGGAGCAAGGCAACAAGAATAAGCTGCTCAGACAGACAGCTGTGAAACAGCACTCCAGAATGAGGACAAGGTGTTCACCCCCTCATGTGGAAGGTGAGATCTCTGCTGGTCATCAGACACCATCTTGTAGCTTTTCCATCTCCCACTACCTTCCCATTAGAGGAACCTCTGCCTTTTAAGTGGCAACTATAGAAACTATCTTATTCCTGAGATGGACATTCCTTGGTTAGGACACAGCCCATCCTATCAGGCTTTTCTCAAGGACCAAGTCCTTTCTTTGATGTCTCCCAATACTCCAGGAGTTCACCATGTCTCTACCCATAGTGCCCAAATTCCCCAGACATTTCTCCCATGGCACAGCAAACAGTGCAGAACCAGAACTGGAAATGAACTACTCTTACACACCTGAAATTCGGTAAGTTGCTGCATTAGTTCTTCCTGCTCTTTACTGTTGGTCAGTGGAGGGAGGATGTTGAGGAAGACTTTTAAGAGATCCAGGTTCTCCCCAGAAACACTGGACAGTGTGAAGATTGGAGTGATGCTGTCAGACACAAATGGACAGAAATAAGCAAAAGGTGTCTGGGATTCTAATTCTATTGAGACCATCAGGAGGACAGAGACTACACCAGTAAGTGACCAGAGCAGAAGGGCTAGGTACAACTGTGCAGTAACCCCTGCCTCCATGCTTGGTTGAGGCACCAAACCCCTGCCAACCCACACTTCTGTCATGGAGAAGTAACTCCAGAGCAGCCTTGAGCACCTTCTGCTCCCAGAGCCCAGAAAAAGGTCTGGGAGGAGAAAATGCCTTACTGGAGAATGCAAAGGTAGAAAACTTGATAAGGAACTGAGATGTTCAAGATGTGGTCACCTCCCCTGTGGTCGCCCTTCCCCAGCTCCACGGGGCAGCCCAGTCTGAATTGTCTGCTCCCAGCAGAAGAAAGGAATGGCCCCTTACTTGGGAGATTGTGCAAACTGTTGGGCTGCTGTAACAGCATCGTCATCTGAGTTTACAAGCAGGGGGAGCTTGTTGCAGCCTGGCTGCTTCAGGATTCGCTCCAGCTGCTTCACTGTCCGTTCCACGGTGGCTTTCGAACACAAGTCGACTTTGCTGATGACAATGAAGAAGGGAACCTTGAGGGCCATAGCCAAGCCCAAGTGCTCTCGCGTTGTGCCTGCTGCAGGAGAGAATTGAGAGTGCAGGTGCAGTAGCAGTCATCACTGTTGCTTGTTTATGCGACGGCTATGTCTCTGGGCTATCCCACAGGCCCACTCTAGACATTTCACTGTAACTGCTTAGTTCATCAGGCAGTGAAAACACAAAAAGCCTCTTTTAAACAAAACCAAACATCAGTCCAGAAATATAAAAACCACCAAGAATTTTTGTGACTGCTTCAGAAAGATGCAGTAGTTTTTATTCTCGGGCTAGAATTTGCCAGAAAATAGCCACAAAAATGCCAAAGAAAGATGTGGGAGAACTCCGGCTGCATTTTTACAAGGCTTCAGGAGTCAGCAACCCTAAGGATATGTCAAACTCATTTTCGTTTCTGACAAACACAGCCCCAAATTCCAAACAAAGCCTTTCTGCCTAGGATACAGTTTAATGCAGTCTACAGCTGTTAAGAGGATCCCAGCTCTACTCCCCTCACAGGCACTCACAGGCACTGGCTTAAATCTTGGAAGTAGAGGCTTCCAGACTAATAATTTCTTCTGACAACTGTTCCCAGGAAACAAAGACCCAGTTTCCCCATTCTCCATTTCCCTTCACACACTGCTGTCAATCCAAGCAGGCAGGACAACACTCACCAATGCCAGTGTTGGCGCTAACCACCAGCATGGCAAAGTCTGGGCAGTAGCTGGTGAGGCCAAAGATGGTTGTTTTCAGATACTTGTGGTGGCCAGCCAGGTCAATGAAAGTGATCATTTTGGAAGAACTCTCGCAGATCTCTTCTGCTGTCCGGGAGTCACTGTAATTTACCACCTAGGGAACATAAGGACTTGGTGAGAGAAAGAGCCTCAGCAGATAAGTAAAACAAACTCAGCTCTTATCTATCCGCTTTTATCTCAGAATTAGTAAGGAGAGATCATTCACCATTGGTGCAAGAAACAATGTCTGTTGCAAATGGACAAATAGCACTCAGGCTCAGCTAAACGGACACAGAGCTGTGGCACCTCTCTTCCCTCATGTCCCACTCACAGCTGTAACAGGAGGGTAGTCCTGTTCTCCAGCTTTCTGAGTTTGGCAGCCCCCACCCTCACCTCTCCTTTGCTGTTGAAGCCAAGGATCTCAAAGCTGATGCTTGACGTTCTTCCTGACTGGATTTCATGGAGATGCCGGAAGAGGTTGAGGCGTGCTCTGCCCCGCCCGTTGTCCAGCTCTCCTTGCGTTAGGACACCCAACAGTGTTGACTTCCCTGAGTCCACATTCCCCAGCACAGCTACTCGAAGGTCTAAGAACTACAGGAAAAAGAAAAGAGAAATCATGAAACTTAATCACTGCTGTGCTGAGTGTGCATAAACATTACATGGCAGTGGAGGTGCACCTCACAGAGCTTCTCTCCACGAGGGACACTCTGCAGTGTGATCTTGCTCAGATTCTGCTCTTACTCCCAACAAACCACTCTCTAGAGTTGTGATGTGACACATCAGGCTTTGATAGTGAAATAATTTTACACCTCAGATCCAGGCAGGCAATCTTCTCCACTGGTATCTGCTTCAACCACAATCTTGGAGATAAGAAGCATTATCATCAAGCCTCTGCTGGCAGCTCTTTAAAGCACCTGCTATGGACCAATCTATGACAACGTGCCTCTAGGGTCTGGGCTCCCATCCCAAAAGGAAGCTGCTTGTATGAAGCCTCTAAGTCTCCAGCAGGAGAGGAGAGCCAAGTCACAGGTCCCTACCTGCTGGTTGTCAGGCACCTTTCGGACAAGCACCTCCGTTATCTTCCTTGGAACGTCGCTGTCGTAATCGACCTCTCTCTCCCGCAGCACCGTAATGTCAGCCCCAACCCTGCCACAAAGATGAAAGGAAGGAGTGAGACTCAACAGCTCTTGAACCTCTACGTTAACAGCTGATGTGAATGGGATGAAAGCTGGGGATAGCAGGGAAGGAGCCTCAGTTTTCCAGACAAAAGCTCTATCACTTCCTTCATGTTTTCAGGGCCTCATGATTGAAAAAATTTCAGGGGCTTTGTAGAATGGAGCCACTGGCTGCTCAGGGGACTCCTGGGGCCGAGGCTGTTCACGCCTGTGGGCCCTGCAAAGGAAAGGGAACACATACTTCTCTGCCATACGGCGCAGTGTCTTGAGCGAGGCACGCATCTCCTCCTCTGACAGCCCCACCAGCAGCCCGTTGTCCTCCACGCCGATCTGATAGACGGCCTCACCTCGGCCCTCCTGCAGGCGCCACTTCATCTGCGTCACCAGGTGCTCAAAGCGATATTGCGAGGGGTTCACCAGCTTCAGCTGTTCAACAGAGGGGCAGTTTTAGTCACAGCCTGGATGCAGAGGGAATCCCATTGCCCAAGCCTGCAACTCCCAGTAACTGTGAAGCAATGCTCCCAACTGACCCACCTCTAGAACGCACAGCCTACGGTGTCTATACAGAAGCCATGGGACAGGTGAGAAAAGGGTTTCATAAAGGTGCATACATATGGTAAAAGAACTTTCCTGCACTGTGACAAAGGAATTGGCAACCTGCCTGCTGTGGGGGTAAAGACAGCACTCTGGGACCCATCTGTGATACAAGAGCCAAGTAAGTGCAAATGTCAGAGCAGCCACAGGAAAGTGCCAAATCATTATCAGGGACACCCGTGGCCCTCTCTCAAAAAAATGTAAATTTCAGGAAAAACACAGTGGGCCTCATCTCCTAAAACAGATTCCTAAAAATGAGTACTGAGATCAAATTCTTCCAGCTCCGCATACTGTGTATTGCCAGGCAGAGAGACACAGAAGATGACTGATAGTTCCTTAGTACAGTGTCCACTGTTTTGTCCCTTCCTTGGTTGTGTTACCCACAGGCTGGGTTTGGTGAAGTTACTCACTGAAAAATAACCCTCTGGGAGGAAGACCTCCTTCTGCAACCCCAAAAGGCTCACCTTGTACTCGATGTTTCCATCTTCTGCCTGTCAAAGAATGAAACAAGAGAGAAGGGTTAGATGCTGTGCTTGTGAGGGCTTCTATGGGCATCAGCTGCCCAGATACTCTGCAGCTGGTGCTGAGGATTTCAGAGAGAGGGCAGGAATAGACTGTGTTAGGTCCCAGCCTCTTCTGCCATTCATTCCTGCACTCAACTGGAACTTCCTTTGGGTTTGTTTCTGCTGTTTTCATCCCACATAGAAACCAGAGGACAAAACTGGAGTGGGACATGGGGGTAACACTGCCCGGGGTTTGTTTTTTTTACTGACAGTAAAGAATAGGGCCAGCCTAACAGTCACACAGAGAGAGAGTTCCAGTTTCAAAAAGGCACAGACCAGCATATGATTTAAAGTCTCCCCCTCACCCATCCATGACCTGCAAAACGCCACCCACAGCATCCCACTCCCACCCTATCCAGCAGCTTCCATCCATCCAATGTGCACAGAAACAGGGGACTGGAAACAAGTCACTGCCTCCTCTCCTGCACACTGATACATGCCCTCACTCAATTAGTTTTTCCTTGACTCCTTTCCATATCCTTGTTTGCCTTCTCTCTGCAAGAGAGGACTATAGACACAAGGAACCAAGGAACTGACTTCTTTGCAGTACAGCAAGCTAGTCACTGGGCCTGGCAGATCTGGAGAACCACACCTGATCAGGACTGTCTGTACACAATGTACACAGTACAACTTTCCCAGGAAGGACTTAAGCCAGACAGGGCTGTCACAGCAAGGCCTGAGTACTGTTCAAGTTCACTCCAACCACAACAGGCTCCAACTTTCCAAAGGGAATGTACAGCAAATATTGAAGTAATTTTCCCATGGATTTGGTA
>NW_008677364.1:0-4975 GCF_000695815.1 Acanthisitta chloris
CTGGCT
This sequence comes from Acanthisitta chloris, assembly GCF_000695815.1. Lineage (NCBI taxonomy): Eukaryota > Metazoa > Chordata > Aves > Passeriformes > Acanthisittidae > Acanthisitta > Acanthisitta chloris. Next base: position 7 of record NW_008677364.1, read on the forward strand.
GAGGTTAAACCACGACATCAGAATATCAAGGGATGTGATTATCCTGCTTTACCCAGCACTGGTGAGTTTCACTGCTCGAATACTCTGTGCAGACCCTGCACAAAAGCACAAATTGTGTTGAGAATCTGGAGTGAGTCTTGTTGAACTTCCATGAAATCACTGGGAGCTGGAGAAAATTAAATGTATAGAAAGGCTTGGTTTGCTCAGGCCAGAGATTAAAAACAAAAAAAGGCATGGGTGACTGTCACTGCAGTCTTCCACTACTGGAGGTTATAATGAAGATGGAGCCTCTATCACAGCAAGGGGATGACTGACTGCATAGATGTAAAAACAAAAAAAAACAAGCAAACAAACAGCCAAGCCTACTATTGTAGGAAAACACTGCAAAAGATTTTAGTTGATAGTGAGTCTCCACCTTCAAAGTTGCAAAACTTTTCTGGGCAAGGCTTTCAGCAATGAAACCTAACTTTGAAGGTTAGGTATTTCCCTTGCTTTGAGCAGGAAGTTGTATTATTTGACCTGCAGACATGCCTTGCAATTTAAATTCATGATCCTATGAAGTCTGATGTCACCATAAGCTTTTATCAGGAACTACTGCTATGTTAAATGATGACTCAAACTTCAGCATGCAGTACTTGACTACTGATCAAGAAAACAACACTCACCTGATTTAGGATAGCCTACCAGAATCACATCGTCACTCCTGATTTCAAAGGATTTCAGGGCGTCCAAAGTCTCTGGACTGCTAAGTGTAACAGGGTATAAAATACCTCCATAGGAAAACAGCAGATGTTCTGGAGCAGTCTTTTCACCCTCTGAAAAACATTTTTCCACTACTTCAATGATTCTTTCACTATTTCTGCTCATGCTTGTATCCCGGTGTAATTCTTCCCAAACAAACAGATAGAGGCTGCCTTTCCACAATGCAGAAAAGCTTTATGCAACACATCAGGAATTTGGGTGGGGCATACCCTCAGAGATGAAAGTATAAGTCACTTATTAACTCTGTACTCTGTTAACCCCTTTAGACATTACAGGACTGGGGACTGACAAGAGTGTCATAGGGTCTTTGCTGCAGTTGATACTAGGAATAGGAACATATTTAGGCTACAACTAACACATTTAAAATGTTAAATGAAACCAAAGAAAGTCCTATAAAGACTATTCTCTGAAATATTTTTAGCTGGTGAGCAATGCAGTGCAGTTTGAAAATTGGACAAGCAGCAAGAAACAATTATGTGTGATGGGGCCCTGCTGTCCTGGGATGGCTGAACACCTCCTGCTCATGGGAAGCAGTGAATTAATTCCTTGTTTTGCTTTGCTTGTGTGTGCAGCTTTTGCTTTCTCTATCAAACTGTCTTTATCTTGACCCATGAGTTTTTCTAGATTTTATCCTTCCAATTCTCTCCCCCATCCCACTGGTGGGGGAGTGAGTGAGTGGTTGCACAGTGCTCAGCTGCTGGCTGGGGTGAAACCACGACACAACCTGACAAGACTATCACGTGAAATCCAACAACCTGTCACGGGAGCCACTTGGGACACAGGTGCTTCCAGGTTCTTTAACCCTTGGACCCTGGTTTCTGCTCATGAGCAGGGTGCTCGATGCTGTCACAACCACCTGTCACACTGCTCAGAAGCTGCAGAGGTGAGAGGTCAGAGCAGCCCTGTCTCTCTGGAGAGGCTTGGAGGAACCAAGTACCCTGAAGATATCAGGAGTCTCAGTACTAGTGCTGTCTGCTCAGCAACCAAGTGTCTCAGTGTAAGCAGGTGAACCCACAGGGAGGTTGTATGACTGGCACAGCTCACATAGTCCCCAGGGAAAACTCTGAGTTGTTCAATTCATCTACTGGAAAATCTGCCTTGCATGACAATGCTGTTATCAGGCACATTTGCAGTACAACATAAAGAGAAGATTCACCTTAGCTGAAGACTCACTTAGCCCTGCTTTTGAAAATGGATTGGGAAAAGGACAGGAGGTGGGACATGGGTTAATATAATTTTTCATTAAGTTCATTTTTTAATAGGGTTTGTTTGCCCTTTTTAAAGCAAACAGACAAAAATATAATGCAAGCATCCTCTTCAGTGGGAATATATCACTTCAGAAATCATAGGTAACATAAAGACCAGGCCAAAAAAAAAGATACTTTTCTTTTTCTTTTCTTTTTTTTTGACAATTAGTAAGGATCTAGCAGCAATAAAGTTCAAAAGCCACTGCTATTGTGTGAGTCAATTATGTCTTACCTTGAAAATAGATTCACAAGTTTTTCTGACTTGATTCTCACATCACTTTCTTCACCTCTGCTTACTTTTCACTCCCTCAAAATGTTACTCATCCACCAAGTTTCCTCGTGTACTTTAATTTTCTGACATTGCAGCTTGCCCTTTCCATCCTCCTGTCTCCCACCTCCTTACCCCACTGAATGCAAAGGCCAAGAGAGTATCTGTAAGAGAGCAAAAGCTCACAAGATGTAACTGTGCTGAATAGCTTGTCCTTTGGAGTGAGACTGTTAGGGCATACCAGGACTGAACCCATAGCCCTGGGATGACAAAGGGAAGGATGAACTGCTGAAATAGGTCATGCTTTGGTTTTCCATCGGATCAGCATGAACATGTCTAATGTTTATCTTAGTTTATGTGTTCTCCAGCTCATTTTAGTCTAATCGGTACAATGGAGTAGTGGTGATTAGTATTATTATCTGAGGAATTACAGATAGAGCTTGTCTTTCCCCTGGGAGCAGAGTAACACCCCGTATTTGCAGAGATTCTTTCCAGATTCAGTAATAACTACCTACATAATCTCTCATCCAAAAATGATACCAGGGTAACAGTTTTATAAGATTAACTATTTTGCCTTTTTAACTAAGTGTGCTATTCACATTTGCTTCTCAAAGTCCAGTGTGCATGGAAAGACTCACTGCAAATGAAGGTCCTTGTGCAGTATCAGTGTCTGAAAACCCAAAAGCTGCCATGAAATTGCAATAGGATTCAGACAGTGAGAATGCAGAATGCAAATCAAAAATCTGATGTGGTTCTAACTGGGGGGAAAGCATCACAAAAGGAAGTCAGACTTGGTAGATTTTTGCCTGTTTCATAGACTGGAATGTTTGGTGACAATGTAATTAATCCAAGAAGAATTAACACAGGCAGAGGATCAGTAAGAACATGGAAAGCTGGAATGTCGTATTCCAAGATGCCTACAAGTATAGATCTAGAAGGGACTTTATCTGACTAGAAAGTCCTCACCCAGTACTGCTAAATTATCAAGCATCTTCTCTCTGATAGATGAAATTTCTCTGCAGTCTCCATAGAGCATCATTCTCCAGTTAAGACTGACCTGCAAATTCAGGCTGTAACAATTATTGCCTGTGTCTTAGGTATGATCCTTCTGTTACAGCCGACTAGAATAAAATTTGACCTTTTTTTTTCCAGCACTGTCACCATGTTAGTCCTTGCTGAGTGATATTCCTCAGGTCTTTTTGCGCCAACTGCTGCATAACAGGTATACTCCCATTAAGAATCTGTGCCTTTGGTTTCTCTTTTCTAAATGTAGCAGTTTACACTTCATTTACTGAACTGTGTGTTTGTTGATCTTCTCAATTTGTAATGTTGTTTTGAATTGTTTTCCCATTCTGCCCAGTACTTTCGGCCCTCTATTCTGGTCACCAGTCTTAAAACTCAATCATTTATAATGCAGTATATGAAATTAGCCTGTCCACAAGTGTTAAAAACAATGTTGAATATGACCAGGACCTCACCACTAAAGGATATTGTTTTAATTGTCCTCCCAGTTTTGAAATCATCCAGTATATGCAGTTTGACCATGAGCACACTATTGCAGCTGAGTTCATAATATCCATATCAACAAGTGAGTATTCCTGCAAGTATTGCTGCTGATGACCCTGCTTCTGAATACCTTTTGTTGCAATTTTATGAATTTCTAGGAGCAAAAATCTACTTTCAGTACTTTTATTTCATTTCTATAAGTACATTTGTACATTGCAATCTCCACATATGAAGCCATAAATTTGTGGATCTACATTGTGTCTCCTCTGTCATATAATTTCAGATCCTCTCTGATTCTGTGTTGTATCTTCTGTCTGTGGCTTATTCAAGAGGTAAGTTATCTTTCAAATATGGAACATGAACAGCTTTGACATGATTTTTTACTACCTTGTTATCCTCCAAATGTTTCATGGTTGGTTGTTGGCCATTTTTGCTAGTACATTTCCAGGTATCAAGTTAAGGTGACTGTTCTTTTTTGATTCTGCTTGCTGAAGTTTTTAAACACAGATATTACATATGCATTCCTCCAGGTATCCGGTACCTTTCTGGGTTCTTATGACAGCTACTGGAACAGGGTTGTTGAGTTTTGTAAATATGCTTAGTTGACATCTTCTTCAGCAAATGGGTGTAGCCAAAGACCTCACCATAAAACAAAAGCCTACTATTCATCATTGCCACTGAAAAGGCTGCTGCAATGTGATTGTTACAGTAATTCTAAGATGCTTGGATCATTTGATCTAGTTTTCTAGCATACAGCATCAAGATGATCTGAGTGTGCCTTGGAATGCTCTTGCTTTAACCACATTTCATTACTTTTCAGGCTTTACAGTAAACTTCGTACTTTAACTTTGTTGCCAGTTTAGTTCCTCCAACAAGTTCTTCAAATGCTTTGTCCATTTTCTCATTCTGTTCTTCAGTGAAAAGATTCTTCCAGTCACTCACACCACCTTCAAAGAAGCAAAGAAACTCTTGGAAACGAAGAAATTTTATTATTGTTTGATTCTATAGATCTTTCATTCTTGCTCCGTGGGATACTAAATAGTGTTGATCCATTTTTCCAGATAAAGCTTTACCCATTTCTGCGCCAATATAATTAGTGAAATCAGTGGAGCTACTTATCTGTGAAACTGCTATAATGCAAAACAGCATACTCCTCTACAGGTGACTGTGCTCAAAAAGGCAGCCT
>NW_008677364.1:5011-10138 GCF_000695815.1 Acanthisitta chloris
CACTAAGAAAGTGGAAGATCATGAATGACTGCTCAGGAATCATCTGGCAGGAGGCAGAGATGGGTTTCTGCTCTTTTGGCAACTTGAGTTTTCATTCAGTGACTTCTTTAATGTAAAATGCAGAAATAGATTCTGACAGCCAGGTTGGCCTTCTCATGTATGTGTCCTCTACATTACACTACAAAAGTAGTTCCCTTTTGTTTCCCCTCCTCTGTGTACCTGATTCTTGCATGCTGGGTTTACTTCTAACCCATAAGAGTGAACAGGGGATTGGCAGTGGCCCTTTTAGAGATCCTACACTTCCCTAAAAAGTGTGATCCTGCCACTCAGCGTGAGTTTGGCCCAGTTCTTCCAGCTTGGGTAGAAGAATCAGTGATCTAGGCGCAGAGGTAGAAAGGACTTTAGACACATGATAATTCTTTCTTCCTACCAGCCATCTGTGGGCCTCCGAAATTTGCTGTGCTGCCAGAGTCTTTCTGGGTATCTTTCTCACCAGTGCTTCTTGCCTAGCTTTCTCAAGCATAACAAGGATAACCCACTAGATACTAACTTGCAATGCTAATGTGTGTGCAAAAAAGAGAAGCAAAGGATGGCCCAAGTTATTGAGACTGTGACATTTCTACCACTGAACCACTTGGAGCTTCCTACCTTTGCGAAAGAGAACTTTGCCCAGTGCCCCATGAGTGTTCTCCGAGTTCTTCTTCATTGACTGGAAGCTACTCCTGTCTATCACAAGCTGAAGCTCTTCCTCAGTCAGTGAAAACCCTATGAAAGCAGCTATGTTTTTCACACTCTGGGCAGGATTCTGGAAAAAGGAATGTAACATACAACATGACATTCAAACAAATTACAGTGCTTACCAGGGTATTCACACTTCCCGACATCTCTCTGCTGGCTATGTATCTAGAATATTCATAGAGTTCAGTAGGACTAGATTGGTACACAGTGTTTCAATTTTCCATAATTATTTTGGAGAAGATATGTCTTCCTATTTACAGCTATGATTTACAGCTGAGCAAAATCTACACTGTTGAATATATAACAGCTCCTCCCAAAAATTACTGGAGATTTTGATATACAATTATTTGGGCTTACATACCATCTAAAGACAAAACAAGAATCCTTTTCAGAAACAAAATTTTTACAATTTTTTAAAGTTTGAACTGTACCTTTTCTTCCCTTAAAACAAGAATCTATCTCATACAGTATCATACAATTTGAATACCCTACATGATTATAATGGTGAATTGGTTTAGGAAAAATGAAAGTATAAAATATTCATAACTATTGGTAAACTCACCTCTTTCACCTCTTCATAAGTTATTGTCATAACATTTTCATCATCAGCATATTTGTTCCATTTGGAAAGGTATTCCAGGTAGCATCCCCAGGGCACTAAATAAAACAAAAGAATCCTAAGATGAAGCATAAATGAAGATTAGACAAGCACCTTAAAAAACAAAGCAATTTTTATTCCTTATACTGATCCCTCGGACACAGGCATTATCAATCATGTCTATGGCAGAGTTTACATCCTTCTGTGGGAATTACAGGGTTTTGCTCCAGGCTGTTCTGACATATGCACGTGTTTCAGGTATATGGTACATTTTTAAGTCATAACAGTTAAACTTGTTAATATTTCAAGACAGATGTGAGCCCACCAAAGAGTTATCAGTACTCAAATCATCTTGCAGACTCCCTTAATCCAGTTTAAAACCTTGTTGAACCCTCCCTTCTGCTGTCTATGTGCTATGCCAAATTTATGCAATTTTCAACTGGTGGTATTATTTTCTCTCTGTTTTAATGTATTTGACTTATTCTGTGTTTTAATGCACTTAATCTAAATAATTCCTTTCATCCAATTTGGCATGTAGGTGTTTATATGTCCTCATGGACACCAAATGATGGACATTAGAGAGGAGAGGTGAAAGGGATCAAAGATAGAGATAAGGAACAACTGCTTCTTCTAGAAAAAAAATGTTAGTTTATACAAGTTAAAGCAGTTCGTGGAAGTGTGGTTTTGACAAGGATTTATCCTCAAGTAGTAAGATAAGTACTGTAAACTTTAGTTCAAATTTCTAACTTTCTGTCTTTAATCTCTGCTCTTGTACTATAAGCCAAAAAATCTGAGTTAAGCTGATTTACTGAAGTACAAGGTTTTTTAGACAAAAGACAAAGCATTGAATAATTGACACAGAATAATATACTGTACTTCTCTTTGTCATGAAATCATTGAAGAATTTATTCCAGGTCTCATAGGAGGAAAGAGTAGACAGACCATTGGAGAAATGGTAATAAGATGTAGCTACATCTTTTGGATTACGAAGCAGTAACAATATCTAGAAAAAAAAATTAATTAATTACTTGTAGAGAAAAACATAACAGACTATATCATGAAAAAAGTAATAAGATAGTTTATAATTGCAGTTGGGGAATTTCTAATATCTTCTATGTTACTTGCAGAAGTAGCAATTTCATTCCAAATTCAGAAGGTGAAGTATTTAACTTTGCTTTGGTACCATGAGAAGATGATTCTCTGTAATTATTAAAGCAACTTTTACAGACTAACCAAATTAATTATGCAGAATCTTGATGCTTGATACAAGTATCATTCATCAGTTAGGTAGCAGGGAAAAATCATGAAAATACAAATTCTCTCTGAAACTTGACAGACTGAAGCCCTCACTTGTGACAACACCATAAAATGCCTCTCACAGGAAATTGTGTGAAAATACATTTGGATTTGTTCAAGTCCACCAACTCGCCTATGGCGACTGTCACAAAATTCCCTATAAGGATGAACTGAGGTTAAGTGAGATGAATGGCAGCCCTTGAACAGGCATGTAGAATTGGCCAGGCTAAACGCTTAAGTATGAGAGTGATACTGAAAATTGGCAGAAAAGTACTACACTGGCTTTTAAAAAAATATCTGTTGAAGTGGTTGCTTTCAAGACATTTAAATCAGCACTCACCTTGGCTTTGTTTTTGAGGATAGACTTGGGAAGATTTTCAGGACAGAGATGAGTAGCCATAAATCGTGGAGAAGGCAATTTGGTCATTCGCTTTAAGAATTGGAAGGAGGAAAGTGGACAGTTCAGTTAGTACAAGCATTCTTGTCATCAGTCTATGTTAAAATATTGCCTTGCTAAATTTCTCAACAGTTATTGGCTGAAAAAGTACTTTTTTTTGTGAGTGTTACCCTGGATATTAGTCAGCTGCTCTGAGTAGCTCTAATATTAAAGAGCCCCTGAGAATGAGCAACTGAAAAAAGACTATCCATAGTTAATTCTCTTCAGTGATAATGAATTTGACATCTCTGTTAGACAAGGGATTAACTCTAGGTAGTAAAAGAGACAAAAGCTAGTATTTCATTATTTAACATTTCACACAGCTCTTCTTAAATACAAAACAATCTATGTTGAATTTCTGCAGTTCTTGTGTATCTAATGGGTATGTGCTCCACTCAAGCCCACTGAAGTGTTCATTTATCCCTCAGTGTTTGGTAGTGCAAATGAGATTCATCCTGACCAGATGCCACGGAGAAGGGGGAGAGTTCTTAGCAAACAAAGGAATATTTCAACACCATATATTCTGTACTTGAATCACATAATTTTGACAATTTTCATACATATTCTGTTCCCACCTCATATTTCTCAACATCTCCAACTTCAAGGTAGGGGAATTCTTCAAGTTTTTCATCCTTCAAACTGCTTTCTCTACCATATATTTTCTTTTCAAATATAACTATCAGGTCCGTTATGATTTGACTTAGCCAGTTTGTGCCTGAAAGAAGAAAAATAAAGAACTGCTTGTAAAACTTTTTGAATAAACAAAAATGGATTTGCCAGGAAAGCCAAGAGGTAGGTAGCACTACCCACTGAGTTACCTGGCCTCCATTCAGGTGTTACAATCATAGGTGACTATCAGGACAATTGTCTCTCACGGTCCTACCATTTACTTGAATGGCTCAGGACATCATAAATTAACTTGTATATTGTAAATGAACTTGTATATTGTAAACTGTCAAGTAAAGGAGAAGAAACACTCAGAATCAACTAGGAAAGCCTCCATTAATGTAATAAATTTCATTGTGACAAATTAAGAGGGATTGGGGTGGTAAACCTGTACCTTAATACCTAGTATATTATACATGTTTTCTGATTTGCTGCATAATATGATCTTGGGAGGAAAGATGGGACACAGAACTTCAACACAGAAGCAGATCTAGACCTGAATATTTTGCTGCATGTACTCATTTTCTTTACCAACAGGAAAGAAATTCACCAAAGCAACATTTCCAATATACATTTATTGTATTTTTATTCAAAGTATAACAAAGAACCTGTAGAGAATTCCCATCTTTAGTTTACCATTTCCTGATTTCTGGACACTGGGTTCCTACATCTTTCTCACTACAGTTGTAACAACTGCATTCTGGTGCATAGCATTTCTTCAAAAAGAAAACATGATAAAAAAGCAAAACTTTACAATCATGGCAGCTGTGACTGCCTACTGTAAGACAGTGTGAATCCAATTGCTGGAGGAGAGAAACAGCTAGATTTAAATGGACATGAAACACATCTAACCCAAACCTGTGGCTCTGATGTGATCCAGTATAGAGTGCTTTCAGGCAGAAGGAGCAAAGATGTAGGCTAAACTTGCAACCTCAGCAAAGATCTCCTCTTGAAATTAAAAAACAGTGTGATCACTTCAACTGATACAAAAATATTTTTGATAGTTATTTCCTGACATTTATGTGAACTAAACTAAATATGCAGCATGGCATGTGAAGGTACCAAAAGTTTCATTCTGTGTAAAAACATAAAGCTATTGACTTTACAAATATAAATGTGAGAGCAGATCCTGTAATATCAAGAGATCTAGTTATATTTGGTGTAAAATATGCTAATTCTCTCCAACTTTGCATTTAACTTCATAAATATGAAAAGTAAACAAAAACCTTTACATGCAATAGAAAAGAAAATCAGACGGTTTTTCTCTGTCATTTGGAAAATTTCTTATATAAAATCTTCATAATTAACTTTGTTGTGCTTTTTGAGAACCAAATCAATTTCACAAAATTTTGTGAACTATTCTAAATACTATTATTTAGTATAATATATAACA
>NW_008677365.1:0-2531 GCF_000695815.1 Acanthisitta chloris
ATTCCAACCCCTAAATTCTATGGTTCTTTGATTAAAACAGTGTGGCTGATTTGTTTGCATTTTATATGTTCTTTCTAGGATGTCCTGTTTGTTTGTTCCATTCTGTATGTGGCATTAATTTAAAACAGAAACCTGTGAACCAATCCTTTGTGTTCCTTTCTAGGGGCTGGTTCTGGGGTTACGAGGAAACACGAGGCCTAAATGCCTCTTGTTTGTCTGTCCAAGGATCTGCCTCTATTGTGGCTCCCATCCTTCTGAAGAACACTTCAGCACAGTGAGTTGCCTTGTATTCCTATTTGTTGTGGTATTGCTTGCCCATAGACCTATTGCTAGGTGGCAAAGGCAGGAGGAACTTAAAGGCTGTATCCCACTGCTACAGTATTTCATCACTGAGTTACTGCAATCCATTACAATTATTACAAGAGAGATTTACACTGTGAGAAACAGTTAACTAGTGTTAGGTTCAGTGCTGCAATGCTAAAACCTAAGAGGAAATAGTCTTGAACTCCTTTATATTTTCTCTCAGTTTGCTAAATGGCCTTTCCACCCTGTGTTTGCCTTTCCTTCCTTTACCCTTCGGTGCTGGGTCAAGAGGGAAACGGTGTTTCCCAGGCCTTTGTCTTGGATCACAAGTTGCAGCCTGGTCTCCTGTATTGTCCATCCTGAGTGCTGTGAGCTGTGTTTAGAGAAGGCAAGCAGCACATTTTGTCTTTCTAACGAGTGTAGTTGAGGTCTGTAGTACCTCCTGTTGGGGGCAAAGGAGTCAAAGTCCTGGTTTTCAACAGGAATCTTGTTCTCTTTGTAGGAATTGCATCATAATCCTTGCCAGTGACAGCAAAAATCTGGATTAAATAAGCCATAGAGGTCTCTGTGTTTAGCCTTACAGCCAAGTCTTTCACAGCAAATGGCAAAGGTCTGGCAATGAGGAAGGTCAAGGGATAAATTAGGAGTGATGCCCAAATATTCCTAACACATAGGCAAGGTGCCTCATCCACAAAGTCACATTTCTCAGTCCCACACAAGGAGGAAGAAATACCAACATAACAGCAACACAAGGGCAGCTGCAGTGCTCCATGTTAAAACTAGTGGTTCATGTTAATGGCGATCTAGTCTAGTGTGTGAAATCCAAGAGTGACTAAAATCAGAAGTCAGGGGGAAAGTGTGAGAACTGATGTGTGTGTGTGTATGTGTGTGTGTGTGTGTGTGTGTGTGTGTGTGATGGCACCCCTGAGTCCCTTCAGATTTGTGCTTGTACAGATCTTCTGAGCCAAAAGTAATCTTCCTATCTTTTATATCCATCACTGAGTCTTTGGATCTGGGCAAACTTCCCTTTCAACACCCATGCACACTGCTGGTTTCCACAAATTCTTGGGACAAGACCTGAAGGTTTTACAGCTTGACTGCACATCCTATGAAAATCCACCTCCTTTCGTAACTCCTACCTGCAAGTGGCATCTCATGTCCCCTAGTTCATGCAGTGGAAGAGATGGTGAAGAAACAGCTCTTCCATGTTCACCTCCACACCACGCATGATTTTACATCTCTTATATTCCCCCTCAGTTCCCCTGTGCAGTGTGAAGGGTCCTGGCTTCATTAATTGTTCTTTGTGTGAAAACCATTTGTGTGATGATGCCTTTGGTCATCATCACTGCCAGTCTCTGAACCTTTACAGTGCAACTGGGTCTTGCATGCTGAGCACGGGCAAACAGGTTACATCGTGATGTAGGATGAATGACACACCATTTACTGCTCTTTTCTTTTTCTGCTCAGTCCTAAGATACAAGGGGTTTTTTTTCACCTCTGAGTGTTGCCTCATCAAACTGTCCTCATTGCTGACCATCAATACCTTTAGTTGTTGGGTGAAGCCAGTATTGTCTTTCTTTTCTAGATGCACTCCTACATTAATCATAGAATCATAGAATTTAGGGGTAGGAATGGACCTTAGAGATCATCTAGTCCCAATCCCCTGCCCTGGGCAGGGACACCTCCTCACTAGATCAGGTTGCTTAAGGCCCCATCCAGCCTGGCCTTGAATACCACCGGGGTTGGGGCAGTCACCACATCCCTGGGCAACCTGTGCCAGTGTCTCACCACCCTCACAGGAAAAAACTTATTTTCTCACATCCAACCTAGACTTTCCCTCCTTCAGTTTGAATCTATTACCCCTTGTCCTATCACTGCAGTTCCTAACAGAGAGTCCCTCTCTGGCTCCCTTGTAGGCCCTCCAGATATTGAAAGGTTGCTCTGAGGTTGTCCATGCAGTCTTCTTTTCTCCAGGCTGAACAGCCCCAACTCCCTCAGCCTGTCCTCACAGGGGGGATGCTCCAGTCCTCTTACCAACTTCGTGGTCTCCTCTGGACTTGTTCCAACAGTTCCATGTCCTTCTTATGCTGAGGACACCAGAACTGTGTGCAGTATCCCAGGTGGGGTCTCACAAGAGCAGAGCAGAGGGGGAGAATCACCTCTTTTGACCTGCTGCCCACACCCCTTTGTTAGCATGGAAAACATAATCACTGGATGATTATATGCAG
>NW_008677366.1:0-9101 GCF_000695815.1 Acanthisitta chloris
CCCCCCCCAACCTGGAGGAATGGAGAGAAGAAAAAATAAAGTAAAACATCTAGGTTGAAATAAGAACAGTTTAACAATAATAAAGAGCAGAATGAGCTAAAATGCTAATGGATAATAAAAAGAACAAAATCAGTGATGCACAATACAATTGCTCACCACCCGCGGACCGGCACAATCCCATCCCTCCCACCAGATCAGCCCCTTCCTGCTTATGTACTGGGCATGACATGCCATGGTGTGGAATATCCCTTTGGCTAGTTCAGGTCACCTGTCCTGGCTATGCTCCCTCCCAGTTTCTTGTGTACCTTCTCACTGGCAAAGCATAAGACACAAGAAAGAAAATGTCCTTGATTCAGGATAAACACAACATCAGTGTGCTATGAACAGTATTATCACTCTGAATCTAAACATTGCACCACACTAGCTACTGAGAAAATTAACTCCATCCCAGCTAAAAGCAACACAGTACACAAGAAAGGGTAAACAACATTCTCTGCTTCACATGGGCAGGCAGACTTCCACAGTCCAGAAGTAAACCTGCTCCAAGACGTCTTTACCCAAGGCTGTAATTCCTTCAGGGTTGTACATGCTCTTGTGTTGGATTATCCATGGTCACATACTTTAAAATACTCCATCATGACCTCATGCATAGCTACTTATGCTGTGAACCTACTCTAGTGTGGACTTATCCTTGGGCCACAATATCTTTCATAGGTATACCTTCTGCAACATGAACATAACCATGGCCACAGACACTACAAGATGCACCTTCTCTGGTTTGGTTTTTTCCACCACCACAGGTGCACTAGGGTGTCCTCCTCCCATGTGGTTTCATTCACAAGCCACAATCCTTTCAACCGAATTTCATACTGGAGTTCCAGTCTGACTGGTACAGTAGCACAAGAACAGCAGCAGTGCCCAAGCCATCTGGCAGCCCAGGCACATTGCCATGGCTGTTACCCAAGTGTTCCCAGGCACAATACTGTGACATGATAAGCAGTGCAGTAAGCAGCAAAAGCAAAAAGCACCCGCTGATGAGCACTAGACTTTAATAGACACCCAGGAAAGTGAGACCCATGACAGGCACAGGAGTCTGCCAATTAATAGCTGAACAGTAATAACAGCTATAAATTCAATCTAGCACATTCCAATCAAATCTGTCATCATTGTGAACCTTTCAAGTCTTACATTGGGTGCCAAAAAGAACAGCTTTTCCAGATAGATGTCACATCCTTCTCAGTTCTGGGGTTTGAATGATCTGTTCTGTATCTAAAACAATTCTAAACAGATTTCTTAGAACCAAATTATGTGCAATATAAACTTCCACAAACAACTGATGTATATGAGATCGGGAAACCATTTTTTTTAATGATCACTACGAAATAATAGCTTAAGGTGGCCTTTCCCAGGTACCATCTAGATATATAGGACTAAGCTGGTTTTAGGAAGTCATATTTGCATTTAGTAATACAAGAAAATGCTTAATATGTTAATAAAAATAATTCAAAAAGTTATGGCTATGGTCTTCTGAATAGATGTTGAAAAGCTATTCAACTGGATGAAATGACATAATTTGTTTCATTTATTAGAAAGAATTGGACTTGATCCTAATTTTATTCAGAGAGTAGAGATTTCATATTAGATAAAAACTTCTTTCTTACTATGTATTTGCAGCAGTACTTAAATGATTAGTAACAACAACAATTATGATGGCTACTGATTTTACGTTTTGCCTTTTAAACTGACACTGATTTTCTGGATACTACTGATGTACTTTGCCACCACTACTTTTAAATCTATTACAAGAACCCATAAACATGAAAGGCATGTTCAATGTTCAGTGTGTTGTCAAATTTTAATAGTTTTATAACATCCAGATAGGTACTGTCTGGGGAAGAAATCTGAAATATGTGCTTGAAAGAAAATGTGTTTTGGCAAATCTTCCTTGACATCCCAGGCAGTCTTGATAAGCATTGTTATCACAAGATAAGCAGAGAGAGGAGACACTCTCATTCACAAAGGCAAGTAATCCAAATGGGAAGCCACCTACAAAAAGAAGATGCATTCTCTTTAGATTCTTAACCTTGCAAATCAAAATCCATTAATGTACTTAAGTTGATTTTAATATGAGTCATTCAGTTTGGCAATTAAAAGCAGATAATGAAACAAATTTGGCACCAAACTGATTAAAATTTGTGATCACTTACAAAGGTTCACTAAAAGACTGGGAACATAATAAGTGTTCTCAATCCTTTGAGTTGCAGGGAATGATAATAGAAGAAACACAAAGACCCAGAAAATCAATGCCTGTCTCTGTGACTGATGACACCAGCAGAATTCTCCGGGCTTTGATCACTGTTGGTCTACATGACACCAGGCCTGCTGACAACAGAGGATAAAGGTTCTTTGCAAAGGAGTAGGGGCTCATTGAAAGAGCTTTTAACTAGATTCTAAGGGGGAAAGGGATAAAACCAGTCTCACTAAAGATAAGCCTGAGGGCAGCACATCAGTGTTTGAGGGATGGTGCACTAATGAGGTCCTTCAGTCTACTCCATTATGTTTTGAGTACAACTCAGCACATTTGAAATAAACAAGTGGAGCTATAAATTTTGTCCAAGTCCCACAGCTATGACCACATTGGCATAAACAAAACCTGCTCACATGAGTCCTGTGGCTGGTGTTCCATGACAGATGGTTTCAGGAGGGACTGGCAGGGGAGATGAGGAAGCAGGGTGGAGCTGTGTGTAAGGGAGAGGTTGGATTGTATGCCACTTACAGTGGTGATACAACTGAGAGCCTCTTGGTAAAGATGAAGGGGAAAGAAAATAAACCAGATACTGTTGTGGGAGTTTGCTATCAACCGTCCATCCAGGATGATGAATTGATGAATTATTCCGTAAGAAATTAAGGAATATATCTAGACCAACTGCATTTCTCCTTATGAGTGATTTTAGCTTCCCAGACATCAACTAGGAATATCATACAGCTGACAAAAATAGGTCCAGAACATTTCTGAACCAACTTCTTGGAGCAAGTACTAAGAGAAACAACTAGAAAAGGAGCTCTCCTAGATTTGTTGTTTGTAATCAGAGAATGACTAGGGGATAAAGTGGATATTGGTGGCTGCCTTTGTCACAGTGACCATGAAGTAGTTAAGTTTCAAACTGTTGAACCTGTCTTCATAGACAAATGCTCCAGTTCTCTTACCAACTTTGTGGCCTCCTCTGCACTTGCTCCAACAGTTCCATGTCCTTCTTATACCGAGGGCACCAGAATTGCACACAGTATTCCAGGTGGACTCTCCTAAAAGCAGAGAAGGGGAGAATCACCTCCTTTGATATACTGCACATGGACAATGAGCTGCTGACCGTAACTCTCTGTGTGCAACCATCCATCCAGTTCTTTATCCACTGAGTGGTTCACTCATCAAATCCATGTCTCTTCAATTTAGAGACAAGGATGTCATGTGGGACAACGTCAAATGTTTTGCATAAATCCAGGTGATGGTGTCAGTTGCTCTATCCCTATCCACAAATGCTGTGGCCCCATCATAGAAGACCACCAAATTCATCAGATATTACTTGCCCCTGGTAAAGCCGTGTTGGCACAGAAGTGAGATTGGCTGGTGGTGTATAGTTCTCTGGCTTTTCCGTCTTTGCCTTTTTAAAAATGGGAGTTATATTTCCCTTTTTCCAGTCAACAGGAACTTCACCTAACTGCCACGATTTCTCAAAAATTATAGATAGTGGCTTAGCAACTTGATTAATCTCATCAAGTCTCATGGACTTTTGCACATTAGCTGGCCATGAACCTTAGCTGATCATGAACCTGAACCTATTCTACAGTGGGCTCAGGGGCTTCATTCTCCCAGTCTCTACATTTGTCTTTCTTGACCTGGTCAGTGTGGCTGAAGCACTTGGAGATGTAGACTGAGGCCAAAAAGTCTCTTCATGGACACTCCATTCTTCATAGGAGAGGTGTTCTAGGCCTCTGGTCTTTTATGTGAGCATCATCTGGGCCTGCTCCAACAGATTTATGTCTTTCATGTGCCGAGAACCCCAGGGATTTCATACTTCATGTGGGTACTCACCACAGCAGAATAGCCTCCCTCAATCTGCTGCCCACACTGCTTTTGTTGCAGCCCAGGATTTGGTTGGCCTTCTGGGCTGCAAGCACACATTGCCAGAGTCCTGGCTTTTATCATCTGACTGTCCCCCCCGTACACAGTACTGGTGAGCTGTCACCTCAAATTCTGTGTTCAGTTCTGGGCCCCTCACTACAAGAAAGAGATTGAGGTGCTCGAGCATGTCCAGTGAAAAATAATGGAGTTGGCAAAGGGTCTGGAGCACAAGTCTGATGGGGAGCAGCTGAGGGAGCTGGGGATGTATCACATGGAGAAAAGGAGGCTCATAGAAGACCTTATCACTCTCTTTGACTACCAGAAAGAAGGTTGTAGACAGGTGGGGGTCAGCTTTTTCTCCAAAATCACAGGCAGTAGGACAAGAGATATTGGTCCCAAGTTTCACTGGGAATATTTAGATTGCATATTAGTAAATGTTTCTTCACTTAAATAGTTATGAATCATTGGAACAGACTGCTGAGGGAAACAGTTGAGTGACCATTCCTGAAGGTATTTAAGACACATGCAGGTGTGGCACTTGGGGACATGGTTTAGTAGTGGACTTGGTAGTCCTAGAGTAACTTTTCAACTTGATGGTCTTAGATATCTTTTCCAACTTCAATGATACTATGATTCTAAGATGCTGAATGGCCTCAAGATCAGAGGCCTTGGAGCCAGCCAGTCTTCTCTGTCAGGTGACCAGTGATAAGACACAAGGAAATAGAATCAAGATGTGTCAGAGGATGTTAAGTCTGGACACTGGAAAGGATTCTTCATTGACAAGGTGGCCAGTCACTGGAGCAGTCTTTACAGGGAAGTGGATACAGTACAAAACTTGTCAGAGTGCTGGTAGTGTCTGCACGAAGCTGCTAGTCATATGATTTAGTTTTAGGTAGTCCTTCAAGGAGTAAGGAGTTGGAGTTGATGATCTTTATGATTCTCTTCCAACTTGATATATTTTATAATTCCGTGTACCTTTGCAAATGTTTATTTAGACAAATAGCCTAAATAGACATGTGCTTGCAGCGCAATATTTGTAACCATAATGTTAATTTGAATTATACTGCTAATACCAGGAGAATATGGCAAAGAAGTATATTATAATAGTCATGAATAGTTCATTGACTGATGGTGGGTAAAATCTTCAGAAACATTTTACCATATATTCATATAAATTCATATGTCATAATGAGAGATTACGAACAACTATGAATTTACATTAAAAAACAGCATGGCTCATGACTATTTAATCAACTATTCTAAATGATTATTTTTCTGAGTACAGCTTGAGTTCTGGTGTCCTCATAGTAAAAAAATAATAAAGCATAACAGAAAAGGATAGGGTTAGAAGTGGAAAATGAGAGTCATGGAGATATCTTATTAGAATGAAACTTACTAGGATTGGGATAATCTATGTAGGGAATTAGAAGAAGCAGTAAAAGAAGGAATATAATCAAAGTGTAAAAAATAACAAATACAGAGAATACACAGATGTCAGCATACCTGAGATACAGAGACAAAATCAAGTTTATGATATTCTGCTTAAACAATGAAAGGAAACATGGTTGTTCCATTCTAGTTAGCAATAATGAATACTAAATACTATGTAATTACTAATAACAAGTATTTAATTATATTCCTATTAGCAATAATAACTTGAATAACATGTTATACTTATTTTGCGTGCTTTGGGAGTAGTACAGCTATTTTTGCCTAAGCAAAAAGAAAATTCAAGCCTTTGCAAAAAAAGAAATCCAGAAAATAGTTATTTTTAGTAAAGCTGCTGCTGCCTTTCACTTCCTTTAAAGCATAGATAATTATGCTTCATAGGTTTGAATGCATAAGCATCCCCTTTTATTTTCAGTAAAATATGTTGAATTCAAGAGGTCCTGTGGTGGGTTGACCCTGGCTAGATGCCAGGCACCCACCTGTTGTTTCTGCCACTGCTCAGGGAAAGAAGTCCTTCCCCTGCTTCTGCATGTAGTCCCCGCCATGGGAGACTGTTGCCCATGACCTTCTCCAGTGTGAGTCCTTTCCACAGGCTACAGTTATTCACGAACTACTGCAGTGTAGGTCCCTTTCCATGGGGTTCAGTCCCTCAGAAACTGCCCACTCCAGTGTGGGACCCCTGCAGGGTCACAAGTCCTACCAGGAAACCTGCTCCAGCACAGACTTCCCATGGGTTTGCAGTTTTCTCTCAGGCATCCACCTGCTCCAGCATGGGTCTCCTGCATGGGCTGCAGGGGAATCTCTGCCCTGATACCTGGAGCACCTTCTCCTTCTCCTTCTAGTGAAGACCTTGGTGTCTGCATAGGTGTTCCTCTCAAATATTCTCACTCTTATCTTCTCTGTCCACAATTACATATGTGCAATTTTTTTCCTTCTTAACTATGTTATCACAGAGGCACTACTACCTTCTCTGATTGGCTTAATTTTGGCCTGTGGCAGGTCCCCCCTGAAGCCACTGGCATTGGCTCTGCCTGACATGGGGAAAGCTTTTAGCAGCTTCCCACAAAAGCCACCCCTGTAGCCCCTCTGCTGCTAAAATCTAGCCACACAAACCCAAGAGAGTTCCATCACTAAGCGCCATTTAAAAAGATTGCCTAGATTACTCAAATTGACACCATTAAACTAGAATTTAAAATTATAATAAAGAAATATTCCATAATTTTATAGACCTGATAATTTTCTAAATTCCTGATGTTTCTCTATTCCTGGTTGTATTTCACTGCATCATTTTTTTAACAGCATATGACAAGGTGGCAGTTGTACCACTTGTAAAAGTTCTTGAGTAAATGTCATAAAGCTGTAGAAAAAATCACAATTATTTACTAGGGATTTATATATGAACAAAATAAAGCATTTTCTGTTTTATTTTGGAAAAAATAGCATAGCCAGAAAACACTTTTTTATAAATAAAGCATACACCATTTATTGTCACATTGTTGTCATACGTGGAAAGAGCTGGTCAGGCACTGGGAATGGGCTGTCTGATGCTCAGTGGAGATCTTTGAGTAAGGAGGTTTCAGAGTGCTCACAAAAGGTGAAGCGGCTGTGCCACCTCTCTGCACCATGGTAAGGTGCAAGAGAAGTACCAGCTCCTTACTGTGGAATGAACACAGTATCAAATTCTGTCCAGGAAGGATTCATTAAATTTATACTAATTGATGCTTCCTGTATGTTCTTCATTAACACTACAGTCGTTTCTGAATGTTCAAAAGCAATAAAAAAACTCTGATAAAACACTTGGTAAAAGTACTCAATCAGGTTTCTTTACTTCATATTCCTAAATCTATTTTTTCACTATCACCCACAGCACACTGGCTTGAAAAAGTCATGAAGAATAACATTTAAAAAAACATTGTCTTCTTAGCAACAAATCCCATGAATAGCCCTGGGGATTAAGAGAATATATTGGGTAGCCTGGAGAAAACAGATACACTTTATCTGTTTGGGATGTATATGATCAGTAACAGAAAGTAAGGGATGGAAGTGATTCTCTTGTGAATGATTCACTTCTAGCTAAACCTAATGTAAATTCTGCATTTGTGCCAGTGCAAAATTCATAGTTTGCTTGGCAAATCAGTTTGTATGTCTGCAAAACTGGCCACTGATAATTAGGCTTCAGTTAACAGATCATTTATCTTAATCGAGGAAAATAGAGCTGGTCAGGATTTCCCCCCAAGATAGCAACATGTTTTCTGTTCTCAGACTAAATATAAGAGCTGAAATCTTGACAATTTCAAAAGGTTAACTGAAAGAAGAGGGGAAGAAGATGAGATGATCTGGCTTATAAAATTGTACGGTCCATAACCTAAAAGTTCTTTTAAATATTCTATTCATTGTGAAATTTCCTGTGATAAGTAGTTATGATTTCACTGAATTGTCATTTTAATGAAATAAAGTTTTCAGATATTCTTCAGTCAGTTCTGGATTACAGACATCTTTATTATCTGGAGTAAATTTATATACTATTTTTTGAAACATCTTTCTCTGACTCTCTTGCCAACTATTTTGTGATCGACGTCTAGTTTATTCTCTTGTGACTAATGTTCAGAAAGACAAATATAATGCTATTTCTTTTTGAAGGCAGATGGGGCTTTGCACTTGCTTGTTCATTTGCAGATATATATTCTAAAAAAACCCATGGTAACTTGCTGCCTAAAGCACTGCATTCTCTTTGCTTTCAGCAGCATCCTTCTTTCTTTATGAAAATACAAGGGGAGAAATTTTACTGAACTGGAAATGCAAATTTATTTTTCTATTTTTTCACATTATTTTTCATTGTATTTCCTGACAATTTACAATTGATAACTGAAAGAAGTGGAATTCTTTCAAGTTGCCTCTACTTTTACTTGAAAAAGTAAGCAGTGCAACTCAGACTATTCATTCCATACTGCAGATTGCTAGACCTTCTGGTTTAATTTTCTCCAAATTATTAATACTTTTGTTACTTGTTAATGCAGGTTTCATGCCTGATGAATTTAGTGGTCTTCTATGATGGGGCCACGGCATTTGTGGATAGGGGCAGAGCAACTGACACCATCTACCTGGACGTATGCAAAACATTTGCCACTGTCCCATATGATATCCTTGTCTCTAAATTGGAAAGACATGGATTTGATGGGTGGACTACTCAGTGGATAAAGAACTGGATTGATGATTGCAGACAGAGAATTGTGGTCAGTGGCTCATTTTCCATAAGGATACCAGTGATGAGTGGTGTCCCTTGGGGGTGCTGGGGCCGACACTGTTCAACATCTTTGTAGGTGACAAGGACAATGGGATCAGGTGCACCCTCAGCAAGTTCACCAATGACACCAAGCTGTGTGGGGCAGTTGACATGCTGGAGGGAGGGTATGCCATCCACAGGGACCTTGACAAGCTTGAGAGGTGGGACATTGTAAACCTCATGATTCAAAAAAAATAAAGTGTCAGGTCCTACATCTGGGCCATGGCAATCCCAAGCACACCTACAGGT
>NW_008677366.1:9495-9754 GCF_000695815.1 Acanthisitta chloris
GGGACGCTCTATTAGGAGCTGCAGTAACAGGACAAGGGGTAATGGGTACAAACTGAAGGAGGGAAATTTAGGCTAGATAGAAGGAAATGTTTTTTTACTGTGAGTGTGGTGAGATACTCCAAGAGGTTGTTGAGGGAAGTAGTGGATACCCCAGCCCTGGTGATGTTCAAAGCCAGTTTGGATGAAGCCTTGAGAATCCTGATGTAGTGGGGAGGAGTCCCTGCCCATGGATGGGGAGGTTGGGACTAGATAATCTGTA
>NW_008677367.1:0-7167 GCF_000695815.1 Acanthisitta chloris
GGGGGGACAGTGGGGGACACTGGGGGGACACTGGGGGACATTGGGCACAGGGAAAGTGGGGACAGGAAATTTGGGCCTGGGGTGATTGTGATTAGGGATAGGGGTTGGGAGATGGGGGGACAGGGATTTGGGGATGGGGAGGGCAGAGACAAGGCAAGGGGTTGGGGGACACTGGGGGTACACTGGGCACAGGGAAACTTGGGAACATGACCCAGCAGCTCCTGGATTCCAACTGGTGGGAGCAGGGGCAAAGCAGCAACTCCAGGACCATTTCCCTATTACTCCAGGACAGTTTCCCTGTCCATAACTCCAGGACTATTTCCCTGTCAGTAACCCCAGGTCTGTTTCCCTGTCCATAGCTCCAGGACTATTTCCCTGTCCATGTCCCCATCCACCTTTTCGTGTCCATTACGCCAGTAATCCAGGACTATTTCCCTGTCCCTGTCCCTATCCACCTGCTTGAGTCAGTTCAGGTTTTCATTTTGGCAAACTCCTACACTTTGATTTATTTAAGAATTAAAAAATCACACCAATCAAATAATCTCTAATATTAATATCTAGAGAGAAAACTAAATAAATAACATTCAATTTCTTCCCTTTCCTTCCAGAAGTTATATATTAATGAAATATAGAAGTGAACTGAAGTCTTACAAGCTAAAAGTTTCCTTAATTTTAAGGAAGTATTTTGCATTTAATTCTTTGTGATGTGGGAGCTCTGGTTTGGGATGGCCAACAGCTTTGAGTCAGGGTCAGAGGAGAGGTGAGCAGGGGGACACTGGAGCCAGGCCAGACCTCCTGCTTGGTGTGAGGAGGTGGATGAAACATTCCTTAAGCAATCTGAGGTCTTGTCTGGGCACCTCTGCATATCCCTGTCCATAACCCCAGGATCTTTTCCCTGTCCATAACTCCAGGACAATTTCCCTGTCCATAGCCCCAGGAGTATTTCCCTGTCAGTAACTCCAGGTCTGTTTCCCTGTCCATAAATCCAGGACTATTTCCCTGTCCCTGTCCCTATCCACCTGCTTGAGTCAGTTCAGGTTTTCATTTTGGACCCCAGGACCAATTCCCTGTCCGTAACTCTATTTCCTTATCCGTAACTCCCTTCCCAGTCACACTTGGCATTCCTAAATCACACCAATCAAATAATCTCTAATATTAATATCTAGAGAGAAAACTAAATAAATAACATTCAATTTCTTCCCTTTCCTTCCAGAAGTTATATATTAATGAAATATAGAAGTGAACTGAAGTCTTACAAGCTAAAAGTTTCCTTAATTTTAAGGAAGTATTTTGCATTTAATTCTTTGTGATGTGGGAGCTCTGGTTTGGGATGGCCAACAGCTTTGAGTCAGGGTCAGAGGAGAGGTGAGCAGGGGGACACTGGAGCCAGGCCAGACCTCCTGCTTGGTGTGAGGAGCTGGATGAAACATTCCTTAAGCAATTTGAGGTACAGGTCTGTTTCCCTGTCCATAGCTCCAGGACCATATCCCTGTCCATAACCCCAGGATCTTTTCCCTGTCCATAACTCCAGGACAATTTCCCTGTCCATAGCCCCAGGAGTATTTCCCTGTCAGTAACCCTAGGTCTGTTTCCCTGTCCATAGCTCCAGGTCTGTTTCCTTGTCCATAATTCCAGGACCATTTCCCTGTCTATGACCCCAGGACTATTTCCCCGTCCATAACTCCAGGACCATATCCCTGTCCATAATTCCAGGACCATTTCCCTGTCCATAACCCCAGGACCAATTCCCTGTCCATAACTCTTATTTCCTTATCCATAACTCCCTTCCCAGTCACACTTAGCATTCCTGTATCCAATTCCCACTTCCCTCCCTGAGCATTTTGCCTTGACTCCTCCCTGCTGTGCTCAGCTCCATCCCACTGCATCCCAAACATTCCCAGGAGAGAAATGACTCTTGGCAGCAAACTCTGGATTTGCCTCTGGCGACTAGATTTATTTAGCAAGAAAAAAAAAAATAAATCCTGGCTGTCTCCATCCACATGAGCCAACCAGGTACAGGTAATAAACGGGAATGGATCCATCACATAATTCAGGGAAAACCCTTCGCGAGTTTCAACTAAAAAATAAAGTGGATTTTTGTTTAATTTAAAAGCTCCAAAGCAAATATAATCTATGATACAATGTACACTGTACACAGGGAAAGGGACACACAGGGGTGAAGGAAAAGGGAAGGATGAAGTCCCAAAATTCCAAAGGAAATGCCACATTGCTTGGAAAAGGCAAAGTTGGGAAGAGAGGAATTGTCAGAGAAAGAAACAACTTGAGGTTTGGGAAAGGAAACGAAGGGGGTTAAAGAAAAGAGGGTGAAATGGGCAAAGTCTTGCAGAGGGATTAAATAAGGATTACAAAAGCCCTCGGGATCCACAGCGTGGATATACCAGAGTGGGAAGCGTAAGGCAACGATCTCCATAGAAAAAAAGGGATCTTCCAAAGGGGTTAGAGAGATATTTATAGCTATTTATAGACTTTCAATATAAAGTAGGAATGTGCTGTGGAGCCTCTGCGGAGTGTCCTCTCCATCTTCACATCCTGGGGGCTCCAGGAGGCTCCAGGGGGATTCCAGGGAGCTCTGGGAGGCTCCAAGCCACCCCCTGGCCCTGGGGGGTTGTCCTCTCACACCCTTGGAGGGTCTCTGTGTGGCAGGAGGGCAGGGGATGTCCCCAAGGCCCTGGCTGGGGACACTGGAGTGCGGCAGCGGCGGCGGCGGCGCGGGCAGAGCCCTGGCAGGGACTGTCCACATGTGGATCCATGGATTCCTGGGATCCAGGGAAGGGGTTGGAGAAGCTCCAGCACTACAAGTTCTTGGTGACCAGGTGGGTTTTATAGTGCTTGGTGAGGTGGTCTGAGCGCATGAAGCGTTTCTGGCACTGGGCACACTCGAATCGCTTGTCACCTGCAGGGAGAGGGCACAGTCAGGGGTGGCCCTGGTGGCACCATGTGCCTCTGAACCCTCTCACTCCAGGGATGGTGACTCCAGCCCCTCCCTGGGATGAGCCTCTCCCACTCCACAGAAACACTGAGGTTGGAAAAACCTTCTGAGATCAAGTCCAACCTGTGACCTATCACTAGGATCTCCCAGGGGGGTGGTGACACCTTCAGGACAGGTTCCCATTTTGATTCCCATCATCTTCTTCCCATGACACCTCTCACCATCATCATTAGGAGAGCCCAAAGACCATGGAGACCTCTCAAAGGGCAGTGGAGAACCCTCCAAATCTTCCAGTTCCCCCCCAGTAACTCAAACCACAAGGAGAACCCAATATCATCCCAGTGCTCCCCATCTCCTTCTCATGACTCTTCCTCTGTCACCACCATCCTTGGGACATCCCAAAGGCCATGGAGACCCCAAAAGGCAGTGGAGACCCCCCAAAATCCTCCAGTCCCTCAAACCCAAGGGTGGCCCAAGATCATCCCAGTGCTCCCTGGTGGCTCTTGGGGTGGTGTTGACATCCCCACAACAGATCCCCACGAGACTCCCCAGTATCCTCCAGTCATCCCCAAAGAACAACTTGGGTTGGCCTAAGATGGTCCCAGTGCTCCCTGGTGGTCCCAGGGTGGTGTTGAACCCCCCACAACAGGTCTCCATGAGACTCCCCCAATCCCTCCAGTGTCTCCCAGTAACTCAAACCCAAGAACCACTTTGGGATTGCCCAACACCATCCCAGTGTTTCCTGGTGACTCCTGGAGTGGTGTTGACATCCCCACAACAGATCCCCTTGAGACTGCCCCAACCCCTCCAGTGTTTCCCAGTAACTCAAACACAACAACTTGGGTTGGCCTAAGATGGTCCCAGTGCTCCCTGGTGGCTCCTGGAGTGGTGTTGACAACCCCAGGGACAGGTCTCCATGAAACTCCCTAAAACCCTCCAGTGTCTCCCAGTAACTCAAACCCAAGGACAGGTTGTGGTGGTCCAACACCATCCCAGTGCTCCCTGGTGGCTCCTGGAGTGGTGTTGACATCACCAGGGACAGGTCCCCATGAGACTCTCCCAAATCCTCCAGTGTCTCCCAGTAACTCAAACCCAAGGACAGGTTGTGGTGGTCCAACACCATCCCAGTGCTCCCTGGTGGTCCCTGACCTGTGTGTGTCCGCGCGTGCCGCTGCAGCTCGTCGGAGCGGGTGAAACGCTTCCCGCAGAAGACCCAGTTGCAGACGAAGGGTCTCTCCCCCGTGTGCAGCCGCACGTGGGCGCGGAGCAGGGACGTCTTCCGGAAGGTTCTACCACACTCCGGGATGTGGCAGATGTGCTTCTTCTTCCCTGGATCCCCCGGCCTGGGTGGGAGAGGTAAGGTTAGCCATGGAGATGGGATCTGTGGGGATGAGCTTCTCCTGCTCCACAGAGTCATTGAGGTTGGAAAGATCTCTGAGGTCATCGAGTCCAACCCGTGACCCATCACCACCTTGAGCACTTATCCATAGAATCCCAGAATCATTGAGGTTGGAAAGATCTCCAAAGTCATGGAGTCCAACCTGTGACCCATCACCACCTTGAGCACTTATCCATAGAATCCCAGAATTACTGAGGTTGGAAAGACCTCCAAAGTCATTGAGTTCAACCTGTGACCCATCACCACCTTGAGCACTTATCCATAGAATCCCAGAATTACTGAGGTTGGAAAGACCTCCAAAGTCATTGAGTTCAACCTGTGACCCATCACCACCTTGAGCACTTATCCATAGAATCCCAGAATTACTGAGGTTGGAAAGACCTCCAAAGTCATTGAGTTCAACCTGTGACCCATCACCACCTTGAGCACTTATCCATAGAATCCCAGAATTACTGAGGTTGGAAAGACCTCCAAAGTCATTGAGTTCAACCTGTGACCCATCACCACCTTGAGCACTTACCCACAACATCCCAGAATCATTGAGGTTGGAAAGACCTCCAAAGTCATCGAATCTAACCTGTGACCCATGAACAGTAAGTGCCACATCCAGTTGTTCCTTGAGCTCCTCCACAGATGGTGACTCCACCCTGGACAGGTCCAACATCTCACCACCCTTCCCATGGCAGAAAATCCCTTCTGCTGCCCACACTCACCTCTTCTCCCCATCCTTGCAGTTGGGGCAGGTACAGGCCATCCTCCTCCTCTTCTCCCCGGGCTGCATGTCCCCAGCCAGTGCCTGCTCCATCTGCAGCTGGATCTGGGTGGGGCTCAGCCCACTGATGGTCACGTTGTTGCCAGCCACGTTCTGCACCGTCAGCTGCTGCTGACCTGGTGAGGAAATTGGCAATCAGGATCTACCCTGGAGGCCACACACCCATCCAGCTCCACTCCTCCAACCCCTGCGGCTGGAGGAGCCCCCCAAGGAGCAGAAAACAACCTTCTGTGCCCCCCCAACCCTTCATGCAGCAGCATTCCCTACTCCCCCTGATAAGTCCCTTTTTTTTTTTTTTTTCTGAATATACTGTGCGGTTTTTCAAAGTTTTCGACCCTTTTTTTGAGGTGGGAAATACTCAAGAGAGAGGGACCAAAGAAAAGAAACTTTGAAAAAACGTGCAATATATTGACCAAAAAAAAAAAAAAGGGACTTACCCTAGACCCTAAGAGTTGCTGCTCCAGGCTCGGCAGCACCCACAGCACTCACAGCCGCCACCGGGGCTGGAAAGAAAAGAGGGTCAGCGTCAGCAAGCAGGAGAGCTGCTCCTTCCGGGCAGCGGGAGGAGGAGCGGCTGGAGGAGGAGCTGGAGGAGTGGGATTTGGAGGAGGAGGGAGGGAGGATGGGTCAGGAGCCAGGGCTGAGCAGAGGGGCTGCTGGATCCGACTGGGAGGAAGCGCCAAGCAAAGGGTTGGGATAGTTCTCTGGCAGTGCTGGAGGTGGGAATGTCCTCCTGAATCCAGGCTGAGACTCGACTCAGCTCATTACACTCATGGGCAGCAACCAGGAAGACCTACCAGTCCCCTCACACAGAAAGAAGTGTGAAGCAAAGGGTTGGGATAGTTCTCTGGCAGTGCTGGAGGTGGGAATGTCCTCCTGAATCCAGGCTGAGACTCGACTCAGCTCATTACACTCATGGGCAGCAACCAGGAAGACCTACCAGTCCCCTCACACAGAAAGAAGTGTGAAGCAAAGGGTTGGGATAGTTCTCTGGCAGTGCTGGAGGTGGGAATGTCCTCCTGAATCCAGGCTGAGACTCGACTCAGCTCGTTACACTCATGGGCAGCAAGCAGGAGGTGTAAAACCTCCTGGGACATCCTGTAGGGCCAAGTCAAGGGCAGGAGGTGTAAAACCTCCTGTAGGACCAGTCAAAGCCAAGGGCTGGGATAGCTCTCTAGCATTGCTGGAGGTGGGAAAGTCCTCCTGAATCCAGGCTGAGACTCAACTCAGCTCATTACACTCATGGGCAGCAACCAGGAGGTGTAAAACCTCCTGTAGGATCAGTCAAAGCCAAGGGCTGGGATAGCTCTCTAGCAGTGCTGGAGGTGGGAATGTCCTCCTGAATCCAGGCTGAGACTCGACTCAGCTCATTACACTCATGGGCAGCAAGCAGGAGGTGTAAGACCTCCTGTAGGACCAGGTCAAGGCAGAAGAAAGCACAAATCCAAGGGCTGGAATAGCTCCCTGGCAGTGCTGGAGGTGGGAATGTCCTCAGTGAACCCAGGCTGAGACTCGACTCAGCTCGTTACACTTGTGGGCACCAACCAGGTCCTGAGTGTCTCCTCACAGCAGCAACATCTGCCTGTGTTATCTCCCCAGGCTAGTCCCACATTTCCGTGGGAAGCAGCAATTAAATCCCCCTCAAAGCCAATCCCAGGAGCACAGTGGGCAACGTGGAGCCACACTGGGCTGGATGTTCTGCTGACATGGTCCAGGCAAGCAGGAAGGAACAGCTTTCAGTGCCAAACCAAGCTGGAGCTGCTGCTGGGACAGAAACCACTGCCTGGCAGCAGGTCTGGCTGGATCAGGAAGGAGATAAACTTCCCACAGACAGTTCCCTCCCCTTGGCTCCCTGGGGAAGGTGTGGTGGGGACAGAGTGGCTGGAGGGACGTGATGCCCTGGCAGCAGGGACTGAGGTGCACCAGGGCTGTGTGTGGCTCCAGGACACTGGTCAGGACCATCTCTGGCTGGTTTGGGATTCAGGAAGATCCATGAAAGGATGAGGTTGGGATCCATGAGGGGTTGGGTTCACTCTCTGGGAATGC
>NW_008677367.1:7185-13406 GCF_000695815.1 Acanthisitta chloris
CACAGAGCTGTGTGTGAGAATGTGTTACTGGAGTCCAAACCAGCAGCCACTGATCCCAGTGGAGATGTCCCAGCACTGGGATTGGGATATGGCAGTGAGATCCATAGCAGGGGCAGCTGCAGGAGGGATAAGTCTGCCTGGGATGGGTGCCAGTTCTCCAGAAAAAAGACACCCCAAGGATTTGGGAATAACTCAGTGTCCCTGTGCAGAGCTCAGGAGGGGATGGAGCTGTGCTGAGCTCCTGGGAAGCCTCAGGTGCTTCCTGCAGCTTGGCACAGCCAGACTGGGCAGGAGCTGTGTGCTCTGCACCCTCCCTGGCACAGCCAGCCAGGATGGGCTTGGAACCACCCAAAAACCACCCCAGGATCAGAGAATCACAGACTCATAAAGATTGAAGGAGACCTTTAAGACCATCAACCTGTCACTGCTGTAACCCCTAAACCAGATCCTCCAGCACCAGATCCAGACACATCTTCAACACCTCCAGGGATGGTGACTCCACCACCTCCCTGAACAATATTCCAGTGCCTGACCACTCTTAACAGGGGCAAAAAAAAAAATCTCAGGCCTTCCTGGAGCAACAGGAGCTGCTGACACTGAACCTTGGGGCACAAAGATCTGACTGTGAGCAGGACAACACTTCCCATCCTCCCCACAGGGAGCTTCCCACACCCTGCTGTACCCCCTCCCCTCCCTCCCAGCCCGCTGTGGGAGCAGGTGACAGCCCACCTGCAGTGTTGGTGATGGTGATGGGCACCCCCTGGACCTGCACACCGTTGATGTTGATGGTCTGCATGGCCTGGGCTGCAGCTGCCAGCTGTGCCGTGTTGAGGCTCAGGATGCCCCCAGCCGGGGCAATCTTGGGCAGTGGGCGTTCCTTGCGTGGAGGAGGTTTCCTGCTGCCACTGCCACCCCCTGGGCCAGGGCTGCGGGACACTGGGCTGCTGCAGGATGTCCCTGATGGAGCCACGGGCATGGCTGAGGCCTCCTGGAGCAGCACGGTCTGCAGCTCGCCCGACGGAGTCTTGAAGTAGACCTGAGGGAGGAAAGAAGAGGGAGAGTGGCAATCAGGATGGTTGCCACTCCATCAGGATGGTTTCCCACCACACACAAACCAGCAGGGATGGGTTGGGTCAGGAAAGGTCTTAAAGATCATCCTGATCCACCTTCTGCTGTGGTTCTCCTTTCACCAGCCCACGTTGCTCCAAGCCCTGTCCAACTTGGCCTTGAACACTTCCAGGGATGGAGCAGCCACAGCTTCTCTGGGCAACCTCTGTCAGTGCCTCAGCACCTCACAGCCCCCAAATCTGGGCTTGCAGTGAGCCAAGGAGCAGGAGAAGCTTCCCAGGTATCTCAAGACTCTTTGTGGGCCACCTGGAGAGGGATCCTGGCTTTGGCCCTGCATCCTGGTTTCCAAAGGCAACACTACAGGCTGAGCCTCTCTCCCACGTCCCTCCATCTCCCAGGAGATTCCAAACAAACTGGCTCACCCCAACCTGTGGCACAATAGAGGTTTCAAGGACACTGAGCTCCTCCAACAGCAGGTGGCCAACAAGGGAGACTTCCTAAATCCTTGCAGAAGGAATGGCTGTGCTCCCAACCCTCCTTAGCCACCAGAGAACCCACACTTTGCTGGATGCCAAGCTGGGGATGGTTGGTGGCTCACAAACCCCTGAGAGGTTCAGGGAAGAAAGAGTGAGGAGACACCTCCCAGGAGGTGTTACCTGTGTAGGCGTGGGATCTGCTGTCTGGATCTGGAAATTCTGGGATGATTTCTGCGGGACGGTGGGCAGCGTGGCAGAGGCAGCCTGGACCACACGCAGAGCTTGCTGAGGGATCTGCACCACCTGGGACTCCTGCTTGGGCTGCACCACCTGCACCTGCTGTACCACAGCTGACTGCCCCGTGCCTGGGCTCTGCACGATCAGCAGGTTGTTCCCAGCCTGGATGATGTTCTCCGCTGTGGTCTCGATCAACACTGTCTCCACCTGCTCAGCCATGGCCACGGCAGCAGATTGGGCAGGAGACATGGGTTTCTTCCGAGGCTTTTTGCTGGGTTTGGAGGGGCTGTCTGTGAGCAGCTGGGCCTGTCCCCCCTGCTCAGCTGTGCCCACCAGGTTGTTGACAGGTAAGGTCAACGTCACGTTGCCGCCGCCGGGTAACTTGACCACGTTGCCGGTGCCTTGAGATGGTGATGTTCCTCCCTTCTGTGCCGGGGCTGGTTTGATGGGCACAGGCTTGTGAGAGGAAGAGGAAGGGGTGAGGATGGCTTGGTTGGTGCCTGGGATGATCTGGATCTGGTTGGAGAGGTTGGGCTGCACCTGGATGGTCTGTGGCTGCGACACCGCCTGGTACTGGATGTTGGAGGGGGAGCGAGAGCCCTTGTTGATGACTGTTGGGTTCTGGATGGCAAACACCAGTTGTCCCCCAGGGTAGGAGGTGCCCACCTGGGAGCCTTGGATCTGGAAGAGGTTCCCTTTGGATGAGAGGATCCTGATGCTGTTCTTGCCGGAGCCCAGAGGGAGAGGAGCGGGTTTGATGGGGACCAGTTTGCGCGGCGTCGGTTGAGGAGGGGCAGGAGGAGTCACAGCTTCTTCCACGGCTGGAGGACCAATCTTGCTACACGTGGCTGCGAGGAGGGCGAGGGGAGAGGGTTGGGAGTCCTGGGGAGCCAGGGGACAGGGGACAGTTTAGTTGTGCCACACACCTGGAGGTGGAGTTGGTGAAGGAAAGGCTATGGAGAGCAATGCAGTCTGTGCTAATGACATCTCTTATCACGGGAATAGATTCATTACCCACACCAGGTGTGACTTTGGTGACTCCTCCTCACACTTGGAGCTATCAGGATGGCAACTGGCACTTAATGGTGTCCCTGTGTCCTCACAGCCTCCATACAGCTGCAGATCACACTATCATGAAGGTTGGAAAACACCTCTAAGATCACAGAATATCCTGACTTGGATCCATGAGGACCATCCAGTCCAACTCCTCCTGCCCAGGACACCCCAACAATCCCACCCTGTGCCTGAGATATTGGGAAACACTCCTGGAGCTCTGTCAGGCCTGGGGTTGTGCCCACTGCCCTGGGGAGCTGTTCAGTGCCCAAACACCTCTGGGGGAAGAACTTTGTCCTGATATCCAACCTCACCCTGTCCCAGTGCCCAAACACCTCTGGGGAAAGAACCTTGTCCCAGTATCCAACCTAACCCTGTTCAGAGACCAAACACCTCTGGGGGAAGAACCTTGTCCCAGTATCCACCTAACCCTCCCCTGACACAGCTCCAGCCCTTTCCTTGCTGCTGTCACTGGTCACAGAGAGATCATCAAGTCCAACCCAAACCATGTCCCCAAGTGCCACGTCCACACTGCTTTTACCTCCCTCCTCCCCTGCTGCCCATGGAGAGCCCTGGACTCACCTGGCTGGCAGAGGCAGCAGGCTGCAGGTATTCACTGGGGCTGACAGCAGCAGTTGCAGCCATCCTGTCCCTGGACCTGAGAGGACAGAGCAGACATGGAGTGAACCAACAGCTCCTCATGTGCCAGCCCGAGGTCCCAATCCCAAGGGATTCTCCTGGTCTGTGCCCAGATTGTCCCACCTCACACACACCTTCAGAGAGGGTTCCAGAAGGGCTACACAAACACCTTCATCACATCACCTTCTCCCCATGCTTTGCTTGTCACTACAGGAAACACCAAGGAGCATTCCTAGTGGAGCTTTCCCTCATTTTCCTGCATTCCATACCAGCCTGGACCTGGAGCCACAGGGCAGAGCCCTCCTGGGCTCATAGAACACGCCCCACTTCCAAGCAGAGGCACTTGGAAGTGCCCACCAAGCCAAATCCTTCCCAATTCCAGCCCTTGCAGTCTCCTTGCCACTTGTTTTCCCAACTTTGGGAAGGAAAAAGGAGAGTTTCAGTCAAGATTTGTGGGTTTAGTTTCCTTATAAAGGTTTAAGCCAGGGAAAAAGATTCCTAAATCCTCACAATTTGCTATATGTTTTGCTGTGGATTTGAAGACATTTCATTTTGGACATTTCCTCTGGCAAATTGTCCTCATCCAGCAGCTGCTCCATAACATTTTCCATGAAGAAAGTGCCAGAGAGGACTTGTCTGAGCTTGAACACTCTTTATTCCCAATGTCCTGACTTCAAACTGGGAAGTGGAAGAATTTGGATGCTTTGGGGTCACTTGGGACATCTCAAATGCCAATGGAAATCCAACCCTGTGGGATTTAGAGTCTTTGGATGCCTGAAGTGATGGGAAGTACTGGCAGAAGATGAAGATGCCAAGTCCCAAAATGGTTTACTACCAGCCCCAAATAAATTGGCTTTTTGCTGGGATTGGGGAAGAAGCACATCCCAGGAATGCTAAAGCAGCTCCAGGCAGGTAGATCCAAGGACTGCACAGGTATGGAAAAGGAGGTGTGGGATTGTTCCAGAGGGAGCAATTCCATCCTCCACAGCCCTGACAGTATCACTCCCACACCCTGCACAGCATCATTCACAACACAGGCTCCAGCACAGCCTGGTTGAGGGTAATAGGAACAGCATCCAACCTTGGAAATGGCAATTCCAGGACTTCCCTGGAAGCAGCACATGGCAAAAGGGAAAAGAAGGGATTTCCTTCACTGTGGAGCCAGGAGGGTGCAGGAGCTGTCACTGCCACCTTAAACTGGGAGCAAAGTCCTCCAGGAGATGGAGGAGCAGCCAAGGCTCCTGTAAATCCAGAGGGAAATCTCCATCTCTTTCCATATCCCTTGGGAGACACCTCCTCCATGGGAATGTGGAGCCTTTTCCCAAACTGAGCCACTGAGAGCCTGAGCAACTGGGCTAAGACACTGAGGAGCTCCTCCACAGCTCCTCTCCAGGCTCTCCCACAGCACACAAATCCCTGGGAAGAGGCAGGTTGGAGCCTGGAATGCCATGGCACGGGGAGGAGTTGCCTCATTCCCCTTCTCTTGCAGATGAGAGCACCAGTGGCTCGTGCCCAGCGCTGGCCTGGGATAAAAGGGATTGTTGCTCCTGGAATGCTGGGAGCTCTCTTCCCAGAAAGGCAGGGAAGGATGGCTGCACCCCCCTGCCAGCAGGATTAGGGCAGTGCTGGGGATTAACAGCTCAGAGTACAGCTCAGAGCAAGGCTGAGCTGGCTAGGGAGGCACATCCCAGGAGAGATCCCATTATCCCAGAGGAATACACTGGGATAAGGACTGGGGGTGGATCTCTCCCTGAGTTCCTTACTTGGACAACTTCTGTTGGGAGTCCAACACATGTGCTGTGCTGCAGGAATCAGGGATAACTAGGGTCCTCATCCTACTGCTGCACCCCCAGACCTGGGGTGGGACCTCCAGAATTTTCCAGAGCCTGAATCCCATCAGGGGAATGGATCCCACCAGGAGAACCAGCCTGAATCCCACGAGGGGAATCAGCCCCAAATCCCACTAGGGGAATGAATCCCACCAGGGGAATGAATCCCACCAGAACCAGCCTGAATCCCTCCAGGAATTAATCCCCCTAAGGAAATTAATCCCCCCAGAAGAACCAGCCTGAATCCCACCAGGGAATGAATCCCACCCAGAGGAACCAGCCCCAAATCCCACTAGGAGAATGAATCCCACCACGGGAATGAATCCTACCATGGGAACTAGCCTGAATCCCTCCAGGAATGAATCCCCCTAAGGAAATTAATCCCCCCAGAAGAACCAGCCTGAATCTCTCCAGGAATGACTCCCACCCAGGGGAACCAGCCCCAAATCCCACTAGGGGAATTAATTCCTCCAGCAGAACCAGCTCAAATCCCTCCAAGAGAATGGATCCCACCATGGGAACCAGCCTGAATTCCAACACAGGCAATTAAACCCTCCAAGGCAATGGATCCCCCCAGGAAATCCATCCCAGATCCCTCTCCACCCACCATGGAGCAGCACAGGATGGTGCAGAACACCCATCCCCAGCTCCCAGCAGCACCCCCTGAGCCTGGCATGGCACAGCCTCCCAGAGCCCCCCAAAATCAGCCACACATCCCCCCAAACTGAGGCAACTCCACACTGACCATGACCCAGCACCCACTGGCCCTGGGTGAGGGATCCCCAGACCTGACACCCCCAGAACTGACACCCTCATTCCCGAGGACTCCCACAGCATCCTGGGCACCCCCAGCAGATAAATCCACCCCAGGGAACCTCGGCAGGGTCGCCCCCATCCTCGGGGACCCCCAGAACAGACA
>NW_008677368.1:0-1945 GCF_000695815.1 Acanthisitta chloris
ACAGTGTCTTCTCTTGACCAAGCTTCTTTTTATTTTCTTTAAAATAAAATAAACAGAAAATGCTCAGGCAAAACAGGATGGGGGAAAATCCCAAAAGAAACTAAAATGGAAGAACAGCCTAGTCTATTGCGCTGCTCTGATGCTTGATGTGTTAAAGAAGTGTTAATATTGGAGGGATGTCATGAAAGAAAAATGCTCTCTGTTTGGGTTGACTTGTTGCATGGGATTCCCCACAACAGGCAATTTCTAACAGCATCTGTTTCATTTTCCCTTGCCCACTGCAGTTAAACTTGCCCATGGAAGCAGAGAATCCGATCCTCCGGTGAGTGGCAAAGCAAATTTTGACATTCCTAGTGTTTCAGAATTGTGGAGCAAGCGGGTAAATTTCCAGCAAGCTGTGAACTTTGCCTGTTGCGACTGAGTGCCAGCCTGGTAGGCTGAAAGAAAGTCCATATCAGTGTCTTAGCATCAGCAGTAAAGGGGTCCCTGGTTGTTTTTTATTTTCTCTTGAAGAGCTTTAAGCAGATGAAAGTCTGGTTTTGCTGACAGAAAGTGCTTGCTGCCTTTAGCCGTGGTGGAACATCTTGTTCCAACAATATTAGCCCTCTTTAATTTAGTTTTAGCAACTTAGAATCCCATTTCTGTCCAAGTTTATGATTTCCCCTTAGTACAGTGGATAGAGAGCTACATAGAAATAAGCTGATAAATGCTCTAGAACCTCCTGTCGCTCATGCTGCTCTCTGTCCACAGAGCACACCACCAGCTCTGGCTCCCTTTGTTTCCAGAGAAGACCTTAAAGAGGAGGAAGACAACACAGCTCCACCTGTTGTCACATCACAGCCTAAACCTCCCAAAGCAGTAAGGCCCAGCTTTGGTTAGCACTGTCCTCAGTGTAATTCAGAGCTGCCTGTTTCTGATCAGACAGCACTTGCCATTCATGGCAGACAATTCTGAGGGCTGGAGTCCTACCATGACAAAGTGCTTCCCCCCTGAGTCACTGACACCTGGAAAGTCAGTTCTGAACTTTTAAGTTTAGTTGTCATTTTCCTGGTATTCTGGCAGGGTTGGTGAATTTTTCTGAGTACCAGATAAGAGGCAGCACTGTGTCTTTAAATGATGCCAGTGGAAAAGTGAGGAACTTTGTCCACGGGGTGTGTGCAGGCTCCCTGTCCTCAGCAGAGCGAGTGCTCCATGGACTGTCTAAGTAGCTAAATGGACAGCTTAGACTACAGTTGTAACTTTTACATGGCCAGAATTTGGGGAGAAGAATCCTACACAGCTCTGCCACGTCAAGGGAATGTCAGACACTGAGGGACGGGAACAGGGTTCCCAAGGGCTGTTCCCTGAAGCTTGAAATACTGATGAGGATTATCTCTGGTAGCCACTTTTGTGACACAAAGTGATTTCTTGTCCCAGATCTACTCATGGTCTGGACTGGAACCTGTGTCTGAATCAGCATCCTCAGAAGGAGCCACTACTCCCACACGTGAGAGTTCCAGTTGGTCCAGCGACGGCTACTGGCAGCAATCAGCATCCTCAGAAGGAGCCACTACTCCCACACGTGAAAGAGAGTTGGTCCAGCGACGGCTACTGGCAGCAAAAGAAGCTAGAGGAGAAGGAGACTCTAGAGAAACTGAGTATGTCTTCTGAATCTCTGGTCCCATAGAGCAGTGTGAATGTTCATAGGTGACAAACACTTGCCTTCCTGCTCTCTGTCTGCTCTGAAGGTTTCTCCCTTAGTTTCCTGTCAAGAGAACTCTTGAAAGCACTGGTGAAAATCAGTCTTTGTGAAAGCCATCTGTGCTACAGAGCTGCCTGTCTTGTTGTTGTTGTTGTTACCCAACTAACTACAGCTCGCAGCCCCAGACAGTGGGGCTGCATTTCAGATCTGTCAGAGGGTGGGATCTCCATTCTGAACTGAGCATCTTTCCTTGGGTTTCTTTCA
>NW_008677369.1:0-38997 GCF_000695815.1 Acanthisitta chloris
TGTGTGTGTGTGTGTGTGTGTGGTAAGTCCATCACTACAGGGAAAGTTATGTTTCAGAACAGTGCACTTACCTGGCTTTACATATGAGAAAGATCTCATCTAAACATGCTCTCTTTCAGTTTGAAGACATTTCCCCCCTGTGCTGTCACTACATGCTCTTGTAAATAGTCTCTCTCCCTCTTCCTTGTAGGCTCCCTTCAGGTACTGGAAGCCCCCAGGTAGGTCACACCAAAGCCTTCTCTTCTCCAGGCTGAACAATCGCAATTCTCTTAGCCCTTCCTCATAGGAGAGGTGATCCATAATTCTAATAATATTTGTGTCCCTCATCTGGACTCCTTCCAACATGTCCTTCCTGTGCTGAGGACCCCAGAGCTGGATGCAGCACTCCAGGTGGGATCTCACTAGAGCAGACAGAGGGGCAGAATCTCCTCCCTCAACCTACTGCCCATGATGCTTTTGATGTACCTCAGGACAAACTTGGTTTTCTGGACTGCAGGGACACATTGCTGGGTCATGTCTACCTTCTCATCCACCAGCACCCCCATGTCCTTCTTGACAGGGCTGCTCTAGATCTGCATCAATACTGGGGTTTGCCCTGACCCAGATGAGCGTCTTACACTTTGTCTTGCACATGTTAAACATCATGAGATTCCCATGGGCCCACTTCTCAAGCTTTTCCAGGTCCCTGTGGATGACATTCCATACTTTGGGTGTGTCAACTGTGTCACTCAGCTTGGTGTCATCTGCAAACTTGCTGAGGGTACACTTCATCTCTTTATCTGTGTCATTGATGAAGATATTAAATACCACCAGTCCCAATACAGACCCCTGAGGGTTACCACCTGGCACTGATGTCACTCAGGACCCTGAGCCATTGACCACTACTCTCTAGATGCAACTGTCCAACTTTGCCTTCTCAGTCCACATCCTGCTGTCCACTCACTTGAGAGGTGTGGGAAGAGATGCTGCCTTTGAAGACTGAGGCAAAAACTGTTAAGTACCTCAGCCTTCTCATCTGTTGTTATCAGCTTACCAGCATTGTTTATGTGGGTGTTTACACCTTCTTTGACCTTCCTTTTCTGGTTACCATAACTGCAGAAGTCCTTCCTGTTAGTCCTTGCATCCCTTGCCAGGTTCAGTTCTAGCTTTGCCTTTGCCTACCTGACCCCATCCCTACAAAACCCTGCTTTGTTCATGTACTCTTCTCAGGTTAACTGTCCCTGTTTCCACTGCCTGTATATTTGTTTCTTTCCCTTTAGTTTGACCAGCAGTTCTCTTCTCAGTCATGCTAGTCTCTTGCCTTCCTTGCTCCTGGAGACTGCTAGTTCTTGCACTCTATGGAAGGCTTAGTCTCTGA
Organism: Acanthisitta chloris; assembly: GCF_000695815.1. Taxonomy (NCBI): domain Eukaryota; kingdom Metazoa; phylum Chordata; class Aves; order Passeriformes; family Acanthisittidae; genus Acanthisitta; species Acanthisitta chloris. The sequence goes on from NW_008677369.1 coordinate 1,358, forward strand.
TTCTTACGCACAGGCTTTTGACCCAATCATGGCTGTTCTTGAGAAACAACTTTTCATACCCAATCCACCTCTTGAGCTTAACCTCTCTGCCTCTCCTTCTTTGTCTGTCTGTTCTAAAGAGAGTATAACCATCAACAGCCATGCTGCAGTCATGGGATTTGTCCCACCAAGTTTCAGTGATGACAACATCATGGCTTTCTAGAAGCATGACGTCTTCCAACTCCTCCTGCTTGTTGCCCATGTTGCATTCATTGGTGTAAAGACACCTCAGCTGGGCTGCTGGCCATGTCACATTTCTAATAGAATATCCCTTAATTCCTTTAAGATGCTTCTCTGGTGTTTCTCTGTTGGCTTCTCTTACCTCACGAGTCCCTGGCTCATCTTCCCAAAGAATGCAAATGGGCATCAGTGTGATCAGCACATCTGAGAGTCACCAGCAGAGGGCCCTTGCTAGTACAATATCCTTCTAACCTCTACATCTCATCCCAGAGTTTTCCAGAGACAAGCCTAATCTTGTCTCATTCTCCCCTCACATCTAGTTTAAAGCTATGTCAATGTACCCCACTAGTTCCTGAGCAAAGAGCATCCTCTCTGCTTGAGAAAGGTGAGTTCTGTGTAATGCCAGCATTTCTCATGCTGTGTAGGCCTTTCCATTGTCAAAAAACACCAAAATTTTGGTTGTGACACCAGACATGGTTCAATGTATTAATAGACCTGGACTGTCTGTTTCTCACAGTATTACTGCCTGTAACTGGAACTGTAGACTGGACTAGACCTTGTGACCTATTTTCCTTTACCAACCATCCCAAAGCCCTAAGGTCCAATTTGATTGCCCCCTTTGTGGAAGATTAGTAATGAGTAGTGGTCTGAGGGCTTCACAAGGCTAGGAATTTTCCTGGTGATGTATCATTAGAAGGGAATCACCTACAGCTCTAACCTGTCTTCTATTCCTTCTGGAAGGAGTTGCAATACAGGGGGTTGAACTTTCCGATTGTGGTGACATCTCTTTCGGATTGTGGTGACACCTCTTTTGGACCCCCATCTGGTCTTCCACATAGTCTCATACCTTTTGTGCAGAGGCACCTGGGAGGGTGAGGTGGGAGAAGAACAGCATCACTTGCCACCCTGAACATGGGTCTCACTCCTTTTTTCACAACTGTTACCTGCTCCTTGCTGGAGGATGGAAGGAATATCCTTTTGTTCTTGAATTATTTCTGGTGTCTACTCCTGTCTCAGGGACTCTAGGTCACAGTTCTACCAATCTATCTCCCTTTCTGATTCTCTAACACGCCCTAGCCTTTCTACTTCATCCGCTAACTGTGCTGCAAGGCTGAGCATCCACCTGGTCACATCAGACACAACCGCTATCTCTGCTACAATCCAGTAAGAACTTAGGCACTCCCTACAGCCTGAAACCTTGACAGCTGCATGTTTTTTGGGGGGCTCTATCTGGTTCCCTCCAAGACAGGGAACAATAAAAACTTTTTTCACAATTTCAAGTCCTATCATGTGAAGGAAAGAGCCAATAAGAAAGAAAAAGAGCTGAACCTTAAGATTTCCCTCACAAACAGTAATTTCAGGATATCTGATTTAGTGAAACCACAGTACCGGCTAAAAAAACTCAAGTAAAACAACAGAAATCCAAAACAACATAGACCCAGATCTATGTCACAAGTGACCTTTTCCTATCATTAAAAAACTATCGTCTTTAGAAGAGCTCAGCAGTCAAGGTGACAGTAAATAAAATTTAAAAAAATCTAATATCCAACATTAATTTATGAATGTCTGTAGAATGTCATTATTGCAGTTTGATGCTTTGGTATAATCTTCACCTGTTTTAACTTGAAAGAAACCAAAGTACTTCAAAGCCATTTTCCTGTTTCCTTTGATAAGCAGAGTAAAACATCCAGCCCTGTACAGAGGAAAACAATCTCTCTTCACTTTTGTCTCATAAAGCTCAAAAGGACTAATTCACCAGAAAAAAAAAGTGCAAGAAGAAAAGATTTCATGATTTTGGTGAATTCCCCAACTGGTTATTTGACAAAGAATTAAATTCATTTAGGCTGTTGTGCCTGCTCCAAAATACCAGTGTATTCAGGCATGTTTTAATTATTGAAAAGATGTACAAGTGTATAGAAGCAAAGTATTCATATCCCAAATCTGCATAGCATTATTCTTCTTACAATTTGACAATGTGTTTGAATTGTAAAAGAATGTCCCAAGTTATACAATTCAAAAAATTGTATAATACTGTGGAAAATTTCTTTGATTTATTCAAAAGAAAAAAAAAAAAACATACTACCAAAACAACCAAAAAACAAAACACAATTAACTGGAGACTGACAGTTATTATTCAACTAGTTCAAATTATCTGAGCAAATAAAAATATTTGATGAAAAAATGAGCTGATAAATTAAGAAAATGATGGAATCTCTTTCAGAAACTTCCAGAAGACAGCGTCTTCTTGTGATTGCAGTCATATAGCACCAAGCAAACCAATTTCCTAATATGTGGCTTAGGTTGTGAATACAGTTGACTTGGAAATTAAGAGTTGTTCACTTGATTTCCTTTAGCGTTACTTACTCAGTGAATTACACTGTCCACATGTAACACAAAGGTTACAGTCGTGATGTTAATCCTAATGAGTTCCCAATTCAAACATTCTTTATGTTTCTCATTCTTTACCCTAAACTGTTGGTAGAAACGCACTGGTTTTGTGCTAATAGATCAGGTGCTTTGTGCACACTGAACAGAGCGCCTTTAAGCCATGCTGCGTCAAATTGGAGCTTTCACAGAGAATCACATTAATTCTGTAGGGCTAAAAAAGGGATAAACAACAGTGAGGGAGATACAGTGCTGCCTCTCTGAAATCCATTTAGGCAGTAATCCTCTGAAATTAGAGTATACCATCTGACTTATCAGCTATTATAGGAGGAAACTCTTTGTTAACTGTGGAAAATACATTTTCAGGGAGATTAATCCCAATGTAAACTATGTTTTAAGTTATTCTTTTTGTTATTATTATAATATGCACATATTGTTCATACATATAGATTTCAGCTGAGAGACAGTGATTGAATGGAAGTCAAGGAGTTGTAAAACAATGAAATTTCATTGCATTTATGTCAACAAATCTCCACACTAGAAAAAAATATCAGTAATACCTCTCTCTGAGTGTCAGCAACATTTGTGTGTCACCCATCTTAGCAATAGAGACATGCCTTCATCAGTTTTCTTATGGATTGTTTTTCAGAGCTTTGGACTGCTTTGCACAGTGGGAATAAGCGCAAGATATTTGTGTACTGAAGAGGCTCTCGGCTATTGGGTTGGTAAGTCTAAGGGTTATTGGTGATGTTTCAGGCAGATATTTAAATTTTAAAAAGAAAGTAAATATTTCTCATTAAACAACAGGAGAATATTGGTGGCAATTTTGAATGTGTACTAACAAGTCTCACAGTTGAAGGCTATCAGTAAAGAGGATGTTGACATAAATAAGCAGATTCAGTACTGTGTATTCACTGCCTGTTGGTTAGAGTCAGAAAAGAGAAATCAATTGGGTCAGACAACCACTTCCCCTTTTCCTTTCCTTGAGCATCTTAACAATTCTGATTAATAGCAAGATGTGCCACCTGACATTGTGTGGTTGTGACCAGACACCCACTCATGTTCATGAAGGATTTTTTTTCCCTAGAAATTCATAGCAGCTGAATACTTTTTTTTTTTTGACTGACTAATTGCCCAAGGAGGCAGAGTTTGGCTGACAACAGGAGAACATCATGTTTACCAGAAAAAAGTAAAAGATAGTAAGCTGCTTTAACCTTGGAGATAAATGACTGGGAGACATTATTCCCCAGACATGTGTGATATCCAAGGCTTCGGTGGTGGAGCCGCGCTTATGGGGGAAAGGAATGGGGAGGTGGATAGACTTTTGCAGAAATAGAAAGATCCCTTCCATGGGGAAAATCTATCACCTTGTCTCCTTTATACAAAGTGTAAGGAGGCCAGGGATAGGTGATTTTTTTATCTGACCATCAGAGCCAAGCAAAAATATGGCACAAGAATGTGAAGAGCTTCCTGTTCCTTGTCTGTGTTGAAACCAGTAGCAGTTCAAATTACCACATAAATTCTTACCCATGTCACTGTTATATATCTGCCCACCTGGTTCAGCTGATGAATGACCATTCTTAAAACATTTTATATATTCAAATGACAGAGTTATTAACAACAGAAGCTAGTATTCCAAAGTAAGATTTGAGAATAAAAGGTAGAGGTTCTGTTCATAAAGAGACCAAGATTTTTTTTCTCCGAAAATTATTATGGAAGGTTTATTTAATGTTCATTTCATTCATAATACAATCTCAGCTGTGAAGGATATACAAATCCTTTAGAGATTAAAAAACCCAAGAAATTGGAGAAACTTCTGACTACGTCTTATGTTGCTCTTGGAAAAGCTTGAAATGTGTGGTTAAGCTGATATATTTCTGTGTGATTTGGGACTACACAATTTTCCTGCTAGCCTTTACCAGCACATTCTTCTAGCATGATTTACAACCACTTTTTTATCTCAGACCTTCTTGATTCAGAGCAGTCAGCACTGCCAGTTAAATACTGCTTTGAAACTGAATTCCTTTATTTTAATTTTGTTTCTATGATGCTTCCTGACATGTTTGCCAATTATATTGCCATTTTGATTTTCTACCTTGTTGCTGTCTTTAGTTATTCAATCTTGTCTCATTCTTACTGAGTAGTGCCTGTTGCAGCTCCAGTCTTTCTCCAGTAGACATTAGAAACAGCTAGGATGCTTGCATCCTGCCTGCTCTTGCCAATTACAAGAATATGCTTCATACTCATGGGTCAGCCAACCTTGATTTAAAGGAAAACTCCTTGAGAATAAAACAGTTGAAATGAAATAAAGGAAAGATAATAAAACAAATTAATCTCAAGGCCGCCATGAATTTTAAAAGCTGAAAAATTGTGTAAGCTAGAACAAAGGTACACCACTCAGTAATTTAATGGAAATTCCAACACTACTATAAAAACATCACTCTTAAGACTTTTGTTTGGTAAGGAAAAGATGTGGAGAATAGAAAAAGACACATTGAATATATCTCACAAACTTTCTAAAATTTAGAACTCTTAGACTATGCATGTAGCACATCCAGTATATATGAGAAGCATTATGGCTGGAATTCTCAGGAATCTTGAGCTAAAACCATAGCCTGACTGAGCTCAGATGAAAATCAGAGAAAGAAATGAACAAACCAACTAACCTAAGAATTGCTGGATACTGCAAATTAAAACCATTGAAGCTTTAGTTTCTTTAGAGCATAGATACTGTTCAGATCCTTGTGGGCTAGCAAACGAATACACCATGAAGCTTAGAGTGATAGTATACAGGTAACATATTGCATCAGATGTTAGCCAGAGCAATGTTTCTGCTCCAGTTCATAAAACCTGACAGTGATCTTTGAAAAACTTCTCTGTTGTTCAGATTACAGGATGAGACAGAATATTTTTTTATATCAGTTCTTCAGAGAATCCTAGTGAACTTTCCTCTGGCTGAGTGTGGTAGTTTGGGGGTCCTCTAAACCAGAGACAAGTTGTAAAAGAAATCTGAAAACACCAAGATATTTTTCTCTTTTTCTCAGTAGAGATGATCCCATTATTCAAATAGCATCATCCTGAATGCAATCTTTTTCCTATGACTGATTTTTTTGAGACCAATTTGAATTACTTGTTTAATTTCTTTGTGATTTACATAAGTATATACCTTTAACTTTTTGGCACTGAGAAGAGGACTGTCAGAACAGCATCAGCAGTGGAACCAGAATGATTCTGCCTGCAAATAACATCGAAATTTTTCTTTGTATGCCTTAAGATTATGAAAAGTTACTTGACTTCTCAAGTTGGCTCATGATTGAAGTCAGATGGAATTTTATTGTCCAGTGATTCCAAATGAACATTAAAACAGTCTTCTTCTTCCTCTGTCTACAACATGTCAGAGTATTTAACAAAGTGAAACAAAAACAAAAGAGAAAATTAATTTGGTGGTTGAAAGAAAACTTGAAAGCCCTGTAGAACCTTTAGTAATTTTGAGAGGAAATCAAATGTACCTGCAGATGAGAGTAGCTCTGGAGCTTCAACATGGCTGCGCAGCAAACCATGAACAGTGGCAGAGCTGTTTGCTCTGTTTTTTTCTTTTGCTGCTTGAGACAGAGCAGATAAGTTTGAAGAGGACACTGTTTTTCTTTTTTCTAGAAAGATGGAAATTAATCACTTCTCAAAAGTTTAATATATGATCTGTGACTGTGAGATACCTTTAAGGACCTGGCAATGAATAATGGTGGACCAGTAACAATCCCTGGCATCTGGGAAACTACCATGGCCTAATAAGTATAAAATCTGCAGATCAGTAATTTATCAAGTAAAATATTTGCAAGTTTTGAATTTTTCTTTATGCCTTGAAGAAACAGAATGAATTATATTTTATTCCTAAATTTGAATTGTTTTGCAGAGCTTAAAGAAGCATGGTGGGAAATAGACATTCTTATTCATTTGTCTTAAATACCAGTTATACTCTCATGCATATGATGCGGTTTGCTTTTGTGTCAGGAGTATATTACCAGAGGTTTTTCTTATTTTCTTTTGTGATCTTCACTTTCATTTAAATTGCCAACAAAACCGCTCTGGGAGCATTCTGCTGTAGGTGACATGCTTCTAAAATTTTTAAAAAAAGAAGTAAAAACTTGAATAATACACTGTAAAGGAAGGAGAGGGAAGAAGGAAAAACAACTGAAGTAGTGTAGGTACAGTAGGTGAGTATATGACACAACTGATTCATTGAGTATTTCAGTGATGGTTTCAGTGCAATGAGAACAGAAAATGTAATATGTTAGTGAAGTTCTCCAGAAGTTTTATTCTGTAGAGTGCAGAGACATGATCTACTTTGTCAATTCAGCTGTCACTGTGATAGTAATGTAAAATTAATACCCCATGAGTCCAGACAGAAATTTATAAAATGCATAACAGCAAAATTATAGGTCTGCCTTTCTGGTTTCCTTACTTTGCATCAAACATATTAAAAATAATATCTATTGACTGTTAAAGTATCTTTTGGGAAGACATGCACAAAATATAAAGAATTTTTCCCTTTTTGCAAGCCTGCAATTTCATTCCTACATTATTGCTTCCTTGCCTTGCCTTGCCTTGCCTTGGCCTTGCCTTGCCTTTGCCTTGCCTTGCCTTTGCCTTGCCTTGCCCCATCATCTCTTCCCTGGTTTTCTTCCTAATTTTTATTATGATGCTTACAGAGATTTTGCAATATTTTTCTTCTAGACAAAAATAATTTCTTCTAATGTCATTCTATATTCCTACTTCCTCATAATGTGTTGCTGTATAGCTAATTGAAACATTCAGTTTCTTTCAGTAATTGAATAAATAAAATTCAAATTAAACTAGAAAAATTTTCAGAATTCCATTCCTACCAGAATATATGTCAATACTGAAACACCTTCAGGTATAACATATGTCTTGTCTGAATACAAGCATAAACTATACCTTAATTCACCCATTTATTTTGATAACTCAGAGATGTACAGTAATTTAAAGCTGTGTAAATGTAACATCAGATGCAGATAATTCAATTAACAAGTCTTTTTTTTTCCACATAACTAAAGTATAAAACGTTTTTCAAGTAACTATACCCTCACATGTGGTCTATTTATTTTCTAAGAATTAATATATTTCTCTTCACCCATTAATGAACCCTGTTTGACAGTCAAGCTATATGACAACCAACCACAGAAACCTTACAAATATCCCAGACATCTATAATTCATGACAATCAAAGCACTAGTTCTCAGGAACGCTAGTCTCCATTTTGAATAATGGTCAAATTTAGTTGTATAGTAACAAAATCTAATTAAGACATTTGTTATTAAAGTTGTATAATGTTAAACTAACAGGGAGAGCCTAACAGAGTTCAGACAGAGGAATTTTTCATTAAATTAACATTATGGACTTTTAATGGATGTCTTAATTAGATGCTGGTATTAACAGGGATGATGCACAAATAAAAATCAGGCCCTAAGAGTGCAGAATGCCTCATTAGAATTCACTGTGGGAAACAGATAAAAATGCCTCACTCTACCTAATGAATATCAGAAAAAAATCTTTCCAAAGAAAGCACATGCAGGCAATCACAAGGTAAAAGAATATGTTATTTGAGCCTTTTATTTTAAAAGCTGCCTACAATACTGCTTCAAATTTGGCTCTTATTTACATTAGTACAACTCTGTTAAATGTAACTAATTTAAATTAGTCATTTTAGGTGTGAAGTGTTAAGAGACACAACAAGAGATTTTTGCACAATTCTGCCCTTTTCTTTCCCTTCCTGAACTTAGGTCCATCAGGGTGAGTAGGTTGGTAATGAATCTAAACCAATGCTGCATTAATGTGTTCATCTTGCTTTCCCTTTCTATCTTAATTGCGTGTGCCACCACAGACAAAAACTCTGACTGAATGCACAGCAAGTAATTAATCATAGAATCATAGTATCATAGAGCCATAGAATGGTTTAGGTTGGAAGGGACCTTCAAAGATCACCTAGTCCGGCCTTCGTAAAGTAGGCAGGGACATGTATCACTAGCCCAAGTCTGTCAAAGCCCCATATGATTTGTCCTTGAAAACTGCCAGTGATGGGGACCCATAACTTCTCTGGGCAAACTGTTCCACTCTCTCACCCCCATGATTGTAAAACATTAGTTCTTTATGCCTAATCTAAACCTATCCTAATTCAGTTTAAAATTGTTTCCCCTTGTCCTGTCAATTTAGACCTTGGTAAAGTCTCCTGACATTTTTACTTGTAAGCCTCTTCTATGTATTCAAAGGCTACAGTAAGGACTCTGCAGAGCTTTCCCTTCCCTATGCTGCACAACTTCAGCTTTCTCAACCTTTCTTCATAGGAGAGGCGTTCCAGCCTTCTAATCATTTTCATGGTCTTCCTTTGGATATGCTCTAACAGGTTTGTGTCTCTCTTGTGGTGGAGATTCCAGAGCTGGCCACGACACTCAAGCTGGGATCTCACTGGAGTGGAGCACAGAGGAAGAATTACCTCACTCAAACTGTTGGTCACTCTTCTTTTTATGCAGCCCAGAATATGGTTGTCTTTCTGGGCTGAAAATTAACATTATGGGTCACATCCAATTTTTCAAGCACTAGTATCCCCAGGTCTGCAGGGCTAGTTTCAACACATTCTTTTCTCAGTCTGTCTTGATACTGGGGATTGCCCCAGCCAAGGTGCAGGACCTTACACATTCAACTACATGAGATTTGCACAGGGCCTCAAGCCTGTCCAGGTCCCTCTGGATGGCATCCCCTCCCCTTAGTAAATCAACTGTACCATTCAGCTTGATGGAATATGCAAATTTGTCGAGCATGCACTCAATCACACTGCCCGTGTTGATGAAGATATTCAATAATATTTGTGCCAGTAGAGACCCTTGAGAGACACCACTTGTTACTGATTTCGTCTTGGACATAGAGCAATTGACTGTAACCCTTTGGATGCAGTCATCCAGCCAATTCCCCATTAATCTAATGGTTCATCCATCAGACTCATATCTCTACAATTTAGCAGTAAAAATGCTGCAGGAGACAGTATCAAAAGCCTTAAGGAAGTCCAGGTAGAAGTTACGGGTAGGTATTCCCTTTTCCAGTAATGGAGTCCATAATTAATCTACACCACTGGTGAAACTAACCCTTCTGAGCAATGTTTGCATAAAAGACTCATTTATTCTTTCAATCAATCATCTGCTGGTTCACAACAAAATTTTTTTCAGCTCTCATGCACACAATTTCTCCCCAGTAGTGTCATGACTAAAAGTGAACGAAAATAGTAGGGGCGTGTAATGCACTTGTCCACTTGGTAGGTTTAGGGGAAGGTGATACTGAATTACTCTGGGTGGTGCCCACGAGAAATAACACAGCTCTCAGGAGGTTTAGCAAGAAATTATTTTTACCTATAAACCTCGCATGACTCATGTGGAATAAGACACTTGGCAAAAGGCAAATCAGCAAACTTTGCAGCATTCAAACACAGTGTGAGCTCTTAACTCATTATACCATAGAGAACAAAGCCCTTAGCCAGGCACTGAACATGGCGCTTACCAAGTCATTAAGGGGATACTTCTCAGCGTGGTTTGCTCAAGAAGTGGGGGATGGGGGTGCAGCTGCAGTCACACCTAGACAGAGCTCACCCTATTCCCCCCACCACCGCTTTCCCACCTGGTTGTTTTGAGCCAGGCAACCTTTCCTCCGGTCTCTGACAGGCAGACATTACAGAGGGTTGTAGGATCTTTGCATATGACTTTTTCCACTGTAATAAAACAATATTTGTAATATAGGATGCCACCAATAAAAAAAACCAAAAACACTCCAGACTCATTTCAGTAAAGTACAGAAAAAACTCAGTATCAGTAATAGACACATGGTTAACCCAAATACAGTCAGTAGCTTTTCTTGTTCTATTCAGTGTAATGAACTTTGCAATGTAAAAGTAGTATTGTGGAACGTAGGCCCTTGTTTCATTCTGTACTGATTTCCTTCTCTGTGTTTGTCTACATTATTATCTCTAAAAGATTCAATTTTACTAATCTTCTACTATATTATGTCAAAAAAACTAACAAAAAGACTCACTAGCTGTTAAAAAAAACCAGCTTCTCTTCAGTGCATTTTTTGCATAATAGTTAAATTTTAATATAAATAAGTATGAATACAATGAAAATGCACTATTTCTCAAAACAAAAAGCTGTTCATCCTCAGTCTTTAAGCTGCTCTTGTTCTTTAAAATTGCTTTTGTTTTCAGGGCCTTCCACTGAGATCAAGATGGGATGTCAGCCAAAAGGAATTTAACTTAGTGTTTTCCATTAGGGAATAGGCCTGAGTTTTGATCTCTTTCATAATCACTTGCATATGTAAACCAATGATTTCCATCTTTAACGGTTTGGCAAGAAAGATTAGGCAGACTCATTTAAGGACTATTATCCTTTGAAGCATGCACAGTAATTCCAAATCATTAAATTTCCATGCTGATTATGTTCTTCCAGTGTAGTACTTTGTTTCTTGTTTTTATAATTAAACATTTTAAACATGATAGACAATTGTAAAACAATATAAACTCAAAAAATAAGAAAGTAATTTTTCTGTTCTTGAGGTTTCAGCTGAGAATATTTGAGTAGATGTTATGTGGGTGGCAACTGGGGATGTTAAAAAAGTTAGTTCATTTCATGTTTGTCATATAAAATATTATTATTGCTTGCACCTCTAATAGATCAATATGCATTATGTTAACATCTTGAGTAATCCTAATACTAATTGTAAAGCGGCTACAATAAAGAAAAAATAGTTACCTTAAAAACACAATTTCAAAAGAATGCACATAATCTTTGTCAGGAATTAATTTCAAAAGACCTAAAATTTATGCCCAAAATAGATATTGTACTAGTTCTTGCACTCATTTGATTTCATGGCAAGATTCAGAGCCAAATTAAGCATAATCTGCATAAGTATACTGCCTAGAATCTTACTCTGTCCAATTTTTTTCAAGAATAATTTTGGAAATTCATTAACATATGCAAATTTACTATTTTTTAAAATGAAAATAGTGCTTAGTTGTCTTATTTTTTATGGCAGAGATTTGGTAGCTGAGGAGGCTGCAGGGGTGGCTTCTGTGAGAAGACATCAGGGACTTCCTCAAAGTCACACAGCCTGTACCAGACAACTCCTAGATGGTCCCAACACTTCCCAAAGCTGAGACACTGCTCAAAGCTGAGGCCATTAGTGATGCTGGTTGTGCCTCTCTCTGCCTCTTTGATAATGCATTCAAGAAAGGGTAAAAATTGCTGCACAGCAGCTGTGAGAGAAGAGTGAGAAAAATGTGATATAGTTGGCAGGTATCAAGGTCAGAGAGGAAAGAGGGAAAAGAAGTGTTCCGGGTCCCAGAGAAAAGATTCCATGGAGAAGGCCATGATGGAGGAAGTTGTCCCCTGGCAGCCCATGGAGGACCATATTGGAGCAGATATTGTGTATTGTGTCTGGCTGAGATGAAGTCAATTTTCCCCACAGCAGCTGTCAGTGCCCTGCACAGTGTATGAGTAGCTAGAAAGGTGTTGATAACACACCAGTGTTTTGACTGCTGCTGAGCTGCGCTCCCACAGCATCAGCACTGTCCCTCCAACATTCCCCCTCACCAGTAGACAGAGGGTGGGCAATACCTTGGGAGAGGATGTAGATAGGATAGTTGATACAAACTGATCAAAGGAATATTCCATACCATATCAGGTATGGTCAATAATAAAAGTCAAGGGAAATTAGAAGGAAGGGACCATTGCTTTTGCTTTATCAAACTATGTTTATCTTGACACACAATATTTTTTCCATCTTGTTTTCTCCTTCTGTCTTTCTGAAAGACAGGGATAGAGCAAGTTTGTGGACACGTAGCATCCAGACAAGATCCACAGTGCAACCCATGCAGGACCCCATGTCATGCAGGTGGACATACCTTAAAGGAAACTGCAGGCCCTGGACAGCCAATGTCAGAACAGGTTCCTGTAAAGACCTGAAGACCATGGAGTGGAGTCCATGCAGGAGCAGCCTTCCTGGCAGGAACAGTGGCCTTGTGGGGGAACCATGCTGAAGCAGTCTTTTCCTTAAGGATTTTACACCACGGAAAACACTCACACTGGAACATTTCTCGATGAGTTGCAGTCCATGGAAAGGACCCACTTTAAAGCAGTTTGTGAAGGTCTGTATCCTGTCAGAAGCATCCCATGCTGAAGCAGGGTGGTAGGAGGAAGGACTGGCAGAGATGATGACTGATCACAACCCTCATTCCCCATTCCTCTGCACTGCTTCTTGGGAAGAGTCTGGAGTGAAGTTGTGTATGGGAAAAAGGGAGAGGTAGTTTTACCTCCACAAATATTTCTCATTATCCTACTCTATTCTTAATTGGCAATAAATTCAATAAAGCTACCCCAATTTGAATCTGTTTTGCCAATGACAGTAATTGATGAGCAATCTCCCCGTCCTTATTCTGACACACAAGCATCACCATATTTTCTCCCCTTCAGGCTGAAGAGCATGAGTGAGAGAGCAGCTTGGTAGGTACCTTGCAGCATGCTAAAGTTACCCCCCCTCACTGGTTCAAACCAAAACAAACCCACTAAGAATGACCCTCAAAAACATTTCTTGTCTCACACCTCAATTAAGTGCTGCAGTAATCTAGGCAATTAAGAATAATTTTAAGGCAAAAAAAAAAAAGGTCTGTTCTTACTAAAAGTGTATCGACCTGAGATTTTTTAACTCCTCTCCCAGAAGACCATGAGACTCTGCTCAACATGTTTACAAACTGCATTGTCATTATTAATTCCTGAGCTACTTATACTACAACTCTTCACTGTGAGTGAGAATTGCTTTTGTAGAACTCCTTATTTCCCACTGCCAAGGAGACAAGGATTTAATAGGCCGTGAACTACCTACCCATGCTTTGTCTGAGGAATTTCTGGGCTCCAATACTCTTATAGAATGGTGTTTCACACCATCTAGCAGAAACAGAAACTCTGCTTCTTTGTGCTGCAAGACACTTACACAAGTACTGGAATCCTACAATTTTATGTTTAAACCTAAGCACACACAGTTTGTTAGGCATGATTTATTGTTTCTTAAGCAATGCCTATCTCCTCTGGGCAAGAGCAATAGAATAAAACTATTATGACAGCAAGGTCAGAATGAATAATATAGCTATATCAATATAGTGTATATATATATATGTATATGCATACAACTCATAAACTGCATGGAAAACTGTAATTTTGATTCTATCTCTTTCTATTTGTAGTGGGGTGCAATACAGGCTTTTTCCATTTAGTAGTAAGTAGAGTAAGTGGTAGCAGCCACTGAAGCATATGGAAATGGGGAAATGTAAAAAGCTGCACATCAGAAGACATATGCAGAGCACATTAATGCATAGTTTTATTGGTCCTGCATTACAAGAGTGCATATCCTTGAGCACTGGCTACTTGCACACATGCAAGCTATCTCCTATTGACAGAGCACTGCTGCAGCGAGAAGTACCTGTGTATTGTTCTATCACAGCTCTGCACAAATAGGTCTGTTTGCCTGCACCCTACTCAGGAGCTCAAATCCATCTGTGGAATCTCTTTCCGTTGATTCCTTTTTCCACATGTTATTGCAGGTACTTAAAACAGTCTCAGACCTGGAAAGGCAGCTAATAAAATGAATGTGTTTTGCTGTATTTATCAGACCTGGCATCATATGTGTATGATCTGACTCAGAACTTCACCCAGCAAGATTTAAAGCATTAAAAGAGGACTTTATTAGATTTCATGGTTGTTCCATGGGAGTGTATAAAATATAGCATATTTTTATCTAGACCTGAGTAGAAAACAGAAAGCCCTATAAAACTAACAGAAGATTCAAAAGCCTTCAGGAAAAGACCTTTGCAGATCAGAGAGGTTTTAGATTTCATAGATTATATCATGGGATGGCTAATGCTGTAAGAGTAACATATGTGCTTCTCAGATTTAGTCCAGAGACTCGATTTTGTGAATTATCATCTCTAGCAGTTACCTTGTTCCCATGCCCCCAACCTTGCCCAAGGATTTTACTCTTAATTTTCTTTCTTATTTTTTTTCTTAACTTTTTTTTGGAAGCTATTCCTCTTAAAAGAATGATAAACAGATATTACCTGATTAAAATGTTGTAATTCTGACAGAAAGAATGTGATAATTCTGTAGCTACTGGCAAGGGAACTGAGCTGCATATCACCAAGCCCCAGTTCTTCCATTTCTCTCGCATCTGTTGTGCTGGCTACTGGATGTTCTGGGTTAGCTTTCTATCACTTGGATTCTACCAAAAAGTCTCCTCTGAAAAAACATTCCTGTCAAAAATGCTGTATTGTGCTTATTCAATTTAAAAAATTCTAACTGTCTTTCAGTAAAGTTCTGATTAAACTAGCTTTCTGGAGTACTATGGCAATTATTTTGAAACGGAAGGGTTTTCATACTAAAAGAAAGTCATCTTCTGTTCCACATACAACAACAATGACACCAAAAGGACTATAATTTCACTTAAATGTGCCTTAATGATTTTCTGTAATGCACTGATATGTGTTGTGCATTTAGAAAGACAACAAAGAAAGATGTCAGTTTTAGAACACAGAACATATAGGCAAGTTAGCATCAGTTTATATCCAAGAAAATGACCACATAATGAATACACATAATATAATAGTTCAAAATAACCTCTCATAGTGTATGTGTCAGTTATTCCTCAAATGAGGCAAAAAGCTGTGGTTCAAACCACAGAAGATATTTCACATGAGTCTATATTTAAGGCAATATCTTTCCCACATTTATGCTCGTTCCATCCAAATTCAGAGCAGAGGGTTGTGCATATATATACTTGGATAGTTTCAACTATTATGCTACGACTGTTCTAGAAATAGATTAATTTCTCAGACTACATTAAGTCTAGCTAATCTCTGTATAGTTACTTCTTGTGCCTCTTATTTTACTTATGTATTATAAGTAAAACTTAATTTAAGAGGTAAGAATATATGCAATTCTTAAATCTGCAGGCTATTTTTTAACTTTTCTAAAATCAGGTTAAAAACCAAAGACATTTCAGCTTACATTTGAAAACGTTTACCTCTGACCTGCAGCAAAAGTAAGTAATTAGTCATGTTTTATCCCAATATGCTGGTATTTCCAAACTTCTAACTCTTCAATTAATGGCTACCACTTTTCATTTATAGACAATAACCTAGAAATAAATGTTGCTTTTCTGCAAACCAGAATTTCTTTACTACTGCTTCTTACATAAGGATATCAAAATGGGTGAACTGCACAGATGAGAGAACAAAATTTTTCAGATCTCAGAGTATTTGTTGAATTGAACTCATGTGAGCTTTC
Source organism: Acanthisitta chloris (assembly GCF_000695815.1). Classification (NCBI taxonomy): domain Eukaryota; kingdom Metazoa; phylum Chordata; class Aves; order Passeriformes; family Acanthisittidae; genus Acanthisitta; species Acanthisitta chloris. The sequence continues at coordinate 17,347 of NW_008677369.1, forward strand.
AAAGTTTCACTTCCTCTAATTTAAACTCACATAATTTCAAAGATGATTGAACCAGTGAAACAATGTGTTTTTACAACATAAGAAAAAGACACTTTTCTTAATTAAAGATGAAATATTGCTAAAAAAAGAGATGGCATGTGTAACTAAACATGCTGCTACAATAAATATGATCAATATGTAAAATTTATTGTATTTTTGTCATTACTATATTGCTTTTAATTTGTCTTCTTTCCATTTTAGCAAAAAAAATCTGGATCTTCTTTTCTTTTATAGTTTAAACATTTCCTAGTATCTCTTTTACTCCGACTATGGAAGTCAAATCTTGCATTCCACTCCTCAGTGGCATATGGTCAAGATAACATTTGTCACAGGCCTAAACTTTCCTAACCTCATCAGACTTCTCTGTTTCAATTTTTGAATTATATATTTTCATGTCTAGTTATTGAAGCTGTCAATCTGCTGATATAGGAAAATAAAACATAGATTTGTGGGAAATTTTATGGATTTTTCCACAGTTGAATATCCAGATTTCCTCCCATCTATGCTTAGGCACAGGCTCAAATGTCTGCATTAAGGAGATTGCAGCTCCATTTTCCCTTCCAGATTACAGGCTATTCAAAATTATTCTTTTTTTTCGAGAGGAGTCTAATCCTTTCAAGTAATATTAGTAAGGAAATATGGTAATTATTTTGCTAATTTATACACCTCAATTACATGTATAAAGTTAAATGAGGTAGATCCAAACTCAGGTCCACTCTATCGTATCTCAATGTGGACAAATAAGTACTTACATTTCTTGGATAAATTTTTGGGCGCATTTGACTTACCAGGTAATCAGCTTCATTCTTGATACTCATGTAAGAATAACAGACATTTTCTTCAATGGATTCATATTTTTCCATTCTTACATTGTCCTAGAGAAATAATAGAATGTTTAATACATGGGTTGTAGGGACTCTGTGTTGGCTGTCTTTCATCTTATTAATTGTATTAATCAAATTATTACACTTATACAGTGCTTTTTAAATAACATGAGACCCTGGATTACTTTCTTCATGATATATTATAATGTACAGTTAATTCTTACTATGCACCTAAATGGATTAATATGAAAACCAGCACATACAAATAAATAAAGTAGCACTTCTCAAACTTAAGAAAGTATAGTATATCTGCTGCCAAACTGAAAATTAATGGGATTGAAAGATAATACTCAGATTCTTACACAGAAGCACAATAAGTCTGAAAACCTTGGAGATGTTTTCCACATCCTTCAAAAACATATATATCACTGTGTCACATGCTTTTGGAAACTTCGAAATATTTCAGTGCTGAAATACACCAGCTGACTCAAAAGTATGAGGTATAAATCCAATGTCATAGGAAGATGTCCAGTCAGAGTGTTCTTTAGGTCTGAGTCAGACAAAACTTTCTGATGCTAATCTGTGTGAGATTTCCAAATAAAAAAATGTTGACCTCGATCCCTAAATAAGAGAATTTACATCAATTTCTGAAATATTTTTCCAGAAATAAAGCAGAAACAGCAGAAATTTGGCACAATTATTGATTTAGTCTCACAAATGTTCTTTGAAGTTCAATACATTAAGAAAGTCAGTAATGAAAATATAAGGCAGAAGAGAAGGAGAAAGAATATCTAAGAATATCTCAAGACAAGTAGATACAATCAAATTCATTTTTATGGTAATATTCAAGACATCCAAATTGCATTATGCATATATTTCTTTTTCTCTAAACTGTGCTTGAAGTCTCTTCATTTAATTTGAATTTATGTACAGCACTACAATTCTAGATATCAGTGCTACTTAAAAACCATTTTGCTGTTTAGATAGGAGGTGATATTTTATTCAGACTTGGACTAGCTATACAGGTTTTCTTTTATGTCAAACTCTCTCTGTTTAGCATAGTGATTTTAAATATAATAGAAAACAATTAGATTTATCTGCACGTTCAAATGATTCTTCAGGTCCTTGACAGATGTAGTTTGAAAGGTCTCTGGTAGTTGATGAATGTAACAAAATCCAAACATGGAATGCATATAAGCAAAGGTCTGAAATTGTAGATAATATATGGAAACAAATTTATGAAGTCTATAGGACATACTGTTTGTCAAAAATCAGTCTCAAGCATTTGGTTCCACACAGACCTGTAAAACTGATGTTTACTTCCCTGCTGATTGCAAACTTCTTTTTTTTTTAATTGTTTTTCATGAGACTGGGAACTTCATTGTATTGCTGTGGTAGCAAGCTCTCTGTATGATTCTCTTAAGGCTTTGTACCCCTGACAAGTGCATTTTCTTTGGTGCCTTTATAAATCAGTGTAATATATCATGCAGTATCTATCAGTCACCAGCCACCAGTACCATAACCAAAGATTCTCACTGTAACAAGATGCTCATTTTTTCACACAAGTTCAAGGAGCCACCATAGTCAGAAGGGAAGAAATTGGACTCAGTGCAGAGGTCAGTTCTGGGCCAGAGTGTAAGGTGCAAAACCAGCCACTGAGTTGGGACCTGAAACAAGAAGAACACTATTATGTACTCCATTTGCTGCCATCACTCAACAACAGTTTTAGGGGGAAAAAAATTAAAAATAAAACCAACCAGCAACCAAAAACCATCAGAGAATTAATGGACAACTTATTTAACTAATTAATATCTGATCGTCCTTAATCTTTTCAAGTGAGTTCTGTGAGCAGCGCTGCTTAAGATACCTACTTTATGCATGCCATATCAACATTAGCCATCTGAGCACAACTAAAATTGAAAGTTCTTTATAAATTGCTTTTTCCTTATCCAGATCTGCCCCTTGAATTAAGATCCTGATTCAAGACCTTATAAATAAGATCTTCCCTTATTTCTAGACCCTCATTTCCAGACCCTCATTTCCATGGGGAAAGCATATTATCATATAAATATATGAACATATTTTCATGTGAATTTCTGAACATTTACTAGTTTTATATTTCCTTCTAAATGAGCATCACAACCTTTTCCTGACAGAATTTCCAGATGCAGAGAACAGTGAGTTTCAGGACTAGTCATATAGTAAAACTATTGCTATGAGAGTGGGAGAATATTCTAGTGTCTGAGTTGGTGAAAAGCCTTAAAACTCATTCTTTCAAATCATGTCAGAAACAAGAGTAATTTGCATATTCTCTTGGACGTCTTGCGTTTTTCTCTCTACCAGAAAATGCTTTTTCCTCTCCTTTTTTGTTTTTATTTTTTTTACATCTTGCTCTGTGTAACTAGTGTGATCACCATTGTCAAGTTGTTTTTACAGTAGTTTTTATGACCCTAAAATGATGGGGAAGCAAAGACATTACTATGCAATTACGGTCCATATAAAGGTATGTGGAAGATGCAGTAGAAAAACTGAAGGCATGGAAGTGAACTGCTTTGCATAAAGCCTTGTTATAAACTGGATAGATATTTCTAACGGTAGGTCTAAGACATGTTCCACAACTATTTAATATGCTGCATTATGGACTTTGGCTATTTTCCCTTGAAGAGAAACAGCTTTTCGTAGAATCATAGAATCATAGAATTTTAGGGGTTGGAGTGGACCATATGGATCATCTAGTCCCACACCCCCCTGCCATGAGCAGGGACACCTGCACATTAGACCAGGATCCTCAAAGCCTCATCCAACCTGGCTTTGAACACTGCCATGGTTGGGGATGCCACCACTTCCCTGGACAACCTGTTCCAGAGTCTCACCATACTCAAAAATTTTTTCCTAATATCTAGCCTAAATTTCCCCTCTTTCAATTTGTACCCATTGCCCCTTGTCCTATCACTGCAGCTCCTAATAAACAGTCACTCTCCAGCTTACTACTAGACCTCCTTCCTATACTGAAAAGCTACTATGAGGTCTCCACACAACCTTCTCTGCTCCAGGCTGAACAACCAGAGCTTCCTCAGCTTGTCTTCATAGGGGAGATGCTCCAGCTCTCTTATCAACTCTGTGGCCCTCCTCTGTACTTCCTTCCACAGTTCCATGTCCTTCTTATGTTGAGGACACCAGAACTGCATGCACTATTCCAGGTGAGTTCTCATGACAGCAGAGTAGAGGGGGCGAATCACCTCCTTTGGCATGCTGACCACATACCTCCTTTGACCTGCTGGCCACACTCCTGATGCAGCCCAGAATTCAACTGGCTTTCTGGGCTGCAAGCACGCACACTGTCGGCTCAGGGTGAGTTTCTCACCTACCATCCCACTGAAGTCTTTCTTCATTGCTGGTTTCAATTACTTCCCCACACAACCTGTAGGTGTGCCTTGGATTGCCATGTCCCAGATGTAGGACCTTGCACTTAATTTTACTAAATTTCATGAGGTTTGTATTGGCCCACCTCTCAAGCATGTCAAGGTCCCTCTGGATGGCATCTCTTCCCTCCAGCATGTCAACTGCCCCACACAACTTGGTGTCATCAGTGAACTTGCTGAGGGTGCACTCAATCCCACTAACCATGTTGCTGACAAAGATATTGAACAGTATCAGACCCAACACTGACCTGTGAGGGTCAGTGCTGACTTGTGTCAGCCACTCATCACTGGCCTCCATGTGGTCAATGAGTCGTTGACCACAACCCTCCAGCCAGTTCTTTATGGACTGAGTGGTCCACCCATCAAATCCATGTTTCTCCAGTTTAGATACCATGCAGGACAGTATCAAACACTTTGCATAAGTCCGGGTAGATGATACCAGTTGCTCTGCCCCTATCCACAATTTCAGTGGCCCATTGCAGAAGGACATCAAATTCATCAGGCATGACTTACCCCTGGTAAAGTCATGTTGGTTATTACCAATCACCTCTTTTTTTTTCATGTGCCTAAGCATAGCTTCCAGGAGAATCTGCTCAGTGATCTTGCCAGACACAGAGGTAAGCCTGACCTGTCTATAGCTTCCCAGTTCTTCTGTTTTCCTGTTTTTAAAAGTACAGATTATATTTCCCTTTTTCAGTCATCAGTGACATTACCTGGCAGCCACAATTTCTCAAAAATTATAGATAGTGGCTTAGTAACTACATCCTCCAGTTCCCTCAGGACCTGAGAATGAATGTCATCAGGACTCATGGATTTATGCACATTCAGGTTCCTTAGATGGTCTCGATCCTGATCCTCTTCTACAGTGAGCTCAGGGGTTTCATTTTCTCAGAGTCCACCTTTGTCTTTCCTGACCTGGTCAGTGTGGCTGGAGCACTTGGATTTGAAGACTGAGGAAAAGTAGTCATTGAGAACCTCAGCCTTTTCTTTATCCATGGTAGTCATGTCTCCTCTTTCCTTCCAGAGAGGACTGACAGTACTTCTAGTCTTCCTTTTGCATGTGGCATACCTGTAGAAACCCTTGTTATCCTTAAAGTCCTGTCATTTACAATGGTGCCTTAGCTTCCCTGACCATGTCACTAGCTTCCCTTACAATTTCTCTGATTTCTCCCACGCCATTTGTCCTCCCTTTGACCTCCTAAAGGCCTCATTTTTTCTTCCCTGAGTTTCCTTAGCAATTTCTTATTCATCATGGAGGCCTTATGGCACTTTTGCCCAGTTTCCTCTGTGTATGCTTGCATTGGTCCAGAGCTTGGAGGAGATGATCCTTGAATATCAGCAAACAGTCCTGGGCACCTCTTCCTTTCAGGACTTCATCCCATCATTCTCTCCTGAAGTCTAGGGCAGTGTTGTGGTTTAACCCCAGCTAGCAACCAAGAAGCATGCAGCCATTCACACACTTCCCCACCAATGGGATGGGGGAGAGAATCAGAAGGGTAAAAGCTAGAATAGCTCATGGGTAGAGATAAAGACAGTTTAATAGAGAAAACAAAAGCCTCACACACAAGCAAAGCAACACAAGGAATTAATACACTGCTTCCCAAAGACAGGAGGTGTTTAGCCATCTCCAGGAGAGCAGGGTCCCATCACGTGTAATAGTTCCATGGGAAGACAAACACCATCCCTCCAGATGTCTCTCCTTCCTCCTTCTTCCTCCCACCTTATATACTGAACATGATGTCATATTGTATGGAACATCCCTTTGGTCAGTTTGAGTCACCTGTCCCGACTGTGTCTCCTCTCAATCTCCCATGCACACCCAACTTCCTTATCAGTGTGGCAGTACAGAAAACAGCAAAGGCCTTGACTCTGTGTAAGCTATGCTCAGCAATCACTTTAAACATCTATGCATTATCAACTCTGTGCTCTGCACATGTCATGAACATAGCCCCATACTAGCTATTTTGAAGAAAGTTAACTCTATTTCAGCTCAAAACAGCACAGGCAGTGATCTTGTTGTGCACCTTCCTCACTGCCCTGAGCATCTCGGACTTCACCATCTTTTTGTGTCTATAGCCAAGGCTGCCTTGGAGCACCACATTCCTCTCCAGCTCCTCCCTGTTGGTGAGCACAATGTCCAGCATGGCTCCTCTTCATGTTGGTTTCCCAATCATCTGTGTAAAGAAGTTATCATTAAGGCTTTTGAAGAACCTCTGGCATTGCCTGTGCACTGTCTTGTTGCTCTTCCAACAGATATTGGGGTGATCAAAATCTCTCATGAGAACCAGGACTTGTGAGCTTGAGGCTATTCTCATCTGTCTGTAGAGGGCTTCATCCACACCCACTTCCTGATCAGGTGGTCTGTGGCAGACCTCCCACTATAACATCCCTTGTCCCAACCCTACCCTTAATCCTGACCCACAAACTCTCGACTGGCTCCTCATCCACCCCAAGGCTGAGCTCCATATTCTCCAGCTGCTCATTAGCATAGAGAACTACATCCATTCTTTGTCTCCCCACCTTGTCTTTCCTGAAAAGCCTAAAGGCTTCTATTCCAATCCTCCAGTCATAGGAGCCATTCTACCATGTCTCCATGATGTGAACTATGTCATATCTACACAGGCGCATGCATGTCTCTGGCTCTTCTTTGTTCCCCATACTATGTGTATTTGTGTAGAGGCATTTGAGCCAGCCCTCAGATAAACCCAGCATGCTGGCTGGAGTCTCACCAGTGCCTTTGCACTGCTCTGGGCATCCATTTTGGGTAATAGCATGCAACTGGCAGGATTGGGATTGATAGATCTCCCCTTCCCTCAACAAATCTAGTTTAAAGCCTTCTTCGCAAGTTTTGGAAGCCCCTGACCAAAGATACTTTTCCTCTTTTTTGTCAATTGAACCCCATTGATCCCCTTCACACCAGGCTTGCCAGACTAAATCCCAAGGTCTGAGTACCCAAAGTCTTGACTCTGACAACATTCTCCCAACCAGCTGTTGACCTGCCAGATTCATCTGACCATCTCATACCCCTCACCCTGGACCTGACAGATTGATGTAAAGATCACTTGTGGGTTAGGGGTTAAGCTTAGGGTTAGGGTTTCAATGACTTTGTGCACTGCAGGTATTTCAGTCCATACCAGTTACAAAGAGAGCAGAGTAACCTCCTCTTTCTCACATGTGCTGCTTTTACCTAGAGTCATTCCAAGAGGACTAATGCCAGCATTTCTACCCTGAGGACTTCTGCAGCACATTCACAGATGTCTCACAGAGACTACAAATTTATGCAGTGACCCACTCACCAGTTTGAGGCCATACTCATCACAGTGCCCAGCCAACTCTTACATTTGACTTCAATATAGAGGATAAGATTGACAGATCCTGTCAATAGCCACCCAAAGCTGAAATGTCCTTATCAGTTAGTAACAGGTATACCTCCACCAAGCTCTCGACTGCACAGAAAAGATGTCTTGGTAGGACATCTGATTGGATGAGGACATCTGATTGGAGGAGGCCCTGACCCCAGACTCTATTCCTCCAGAGAAAAGGAGATGCTTCTATGAATCAGTAGGCAACTACTCTCCTGACATCAATGGAAGTGCAAACTAGAAGCTTGTCCTAGTCATATGTCTTTTAATGGCTGTCTCATATTGCATGTGCATTGCCTCATAGGAACTATCTTCTTTAAGATGAATAGTTAGTTACCAGTGGGAAGCCAAATCTCTATTTTCCCAGAACTCAGAAACTACTTTCCTGGCCTGCTTCCTTCTTGCTTATTCCTGCCAGCAGAGAAAACTGCACTGGGAGAATGACTGAACATAAACAAATGGCTAGAAATGGTATCTCTCTAGTAAAAACTTTCTGCCTGAAGATGGCCAGCTGGCCAGTAAATGCAAGGATCTCCCTCCAGCACTCCTGCCGAATTAGAAGGTGACATACTGCTTCTAAGTGCACTAAAACACCCCAGTGTGTGTGTGTGTGTGTGTGTGTGTGTGTGTGTGTGTGCATGTGTAAGTGTGTAGGGGGGTTACATGAGGTAAAACTTACCTTTCTTGAGATAACTAAAGTCCACATTCTGCCACCAGAAATTTGCATTATTACCTCATTTGACTCCAACCAAATGAGAATTACACCGTTAGCTTAAGATCAGGTCCATTGACATCAGAGAATGTAACTCCCTGACATATGACAGCAAAAAGAAGAAAAACTTAAAGAGCATCAAAAAGAAAAAGCAAAATAAATATAAATCAATATCACCCTAATTTTCAAATATATAAATTTCTATCGTACAAATATTTAAACTATGCTTATTCTGTATATAAAATGGTCCTGGGTTGTTTCGCATTTGAACCTTTCAGAGGGGAGAGTCGTGATTTGTAATAAAGGAACATATGTTCTGAAATAACTATGTGAGTCATATGATACCAAATTGTATGATACATAAATTGCAATTCATAAAAGCAGTTTTAAATATCTCCAATTTAGTGTGTGACATCTTATGTATAATAGAGTTGATGTGCATTCTAAAATGATACATTGAAAACTCCTTGCATTTTCTTTTATAACTTACATTGAGCAAAAATTTATTTAAGCTCATCAACCAGCTCAGTAAAACCCACATCAGATCTATTATTTTTTAATGACACATCTATTTAACTAACAGTTGTCAAGATCATGTACCTTGCCCATTCCACTGAATGGATCAGATAATTTCTCGGTTTCCTTCACCATCCTGTGAACTGCAGGAAATTAAAACTTCATGCTCCTGTACTTCATTCTTTTTTCACATTGTTATTATGCTCTTTAGTATATCACCCTTGTCAGATCTGCTCTTCTGTTAACAGTAACCTCTAAGCCATTTGCCAGCTTTTACAACAAATCATTCTCAGTTTTTTTCTGTGATTTACCCACAGAATTCCTTCTACTAGCTGATCTGCAAAGCTACTATGAATTGTTCCATGAAGTCATTGCTCAAGAGAGCCCAAAAGAAATTGTCCATGTGACAATGACTAGGCTGACAAAGAACTACAGTTCAAGAATTAACCAGATTTGGATGACCACTCTGTGAGCACTAGTGGTTTATGCATTTAACTTACTCTTACCTTTCCCCCTCTATTTTAACAGTTGGCACTGAAGTGCCTTAAATTATTTTGAAAGAAAGTTTCTATGAAGGAAACATATAGGAAAGAGTTGCAAAGGGTTGAATCTACCTTGCTAGCTGCAATGAACTAAAGAAAAAAATTGGAAGGAGTTATAATTTTCTGCACATTTGCTGTCCTTGAGAGTGATTGAAACATTTCTTTAAATCAACATATCCTTTCTGTACTGTGAAGGTGGTGAGGCACTGAAACAGGTTGCCCAAAGAACCTGAAGATGTCCCATCCCTGGAAGTGTTCAAGGTCAGGCTGGATGGCACTTTGAGCAATCTGATCTAGTGTAAGGTTCCCCACCCATGTCAGGGGAGGTCAGAATGGCAGGATATTTAAGGCCCCTTCCAACCCAAGCCATTCTAATGATTTTAATCAGGTGTTGATTGGAGCCAAAGTTTGGTGTACGTGCAATCCTTTGAGTAATGTTACACTAGTTACAGTTCAGTAAAAACAGAAGCAATTTGTATTCACAGAGCATTCCAATATTTTTGGTTGGATTTCTTCCCAGTTTTTTACCTTTTGGGTGTTAATGTATCAATGCATATTATTCATAAATAGGATGTTTTTGTCTTTCAGTTTTAATGAAACAGATCATGTAGAAATTAGTCAATACTGTATTTGCATAACTACTTTCTGACTCATTTAAGTGATGCCAAGAATTTTTTCTTAAAAAAATCCACAACAGTTATTGTAATTTTGCTTAATGGGAAGTTTTCCTCATTTCCTGATTTTCAAACTACATCTCTGATTTGCTACATATAGACAATCAGAGCAACTGTGATTGGCTGAACATACACTTCTGCTTTGTTGTCTTTCAAATTCATGTAATCATGCAGTTATCGTAACAAGACAATGTGAAAAGTGGAAAAGTGAAAGTGGAATGGTTGGGCAATAATCCACAAGGGATGGATTTGTCATAGAATGAAAGCTAAAATATTTTATATATGTATATAAATTTCATAGGAAAGTTACTACAATCTGCTAGATACATCTGAAGAATTCTGTTCTTCATACTAAGTGTGTCTGAGATTTGCATAGAAGCAGACAGCACCTGGCTTCAAAATTCACTTTGAATATTACCTCAGAGACCAGACATGTTAGAGAAAATCTGAAAAATAATTCAATACAATGTGAGGTCTTCAGTTTTCTGAGAATGTTTCTGCAATTAATATTCTTTTGCTATTTTCTGTACTGATAATAACAGTCACCATATATATTGGAAGGAATGGTGGGAGGTTCATATATTGACTGCTTCATGATTTGTACAATAGATAAGTTAACGTAAATTGTATAAATTAAATTATGTTAATTATTTTCTTTAAATGAGATGTACACAATTTTAAGAAGTTTTAAAGTACACATTTCAGAGGTGTTCTAGTTTAAAATTAAACCTCAAAAGAATGATGACATGTATCTTCCTTCTGGTTTAACTGTGAAACAAATGACAGGGATTTAACATATTTAATTGAATATTTGTTATGAGATCAATATTGTTAAAAACAGTGGAATGGGCTAGTGCTGTTATCACTTGATACAGCTTTGTGTTTTGAGTGGTTGTATGTTATCTCAAGAACTATAGTTTTTCTGTGTTAGTTGTCAACCCAGCATATATGGACTATATACAAGGAAGAGTAGAGCCATCTGTGTGCCCCAGAGAGTTTTTGTGCCTTTCACTCTCTACCTTCTTATGACACAATTTTCTGGATATTCATCATTACTAAAACTGCTTGGAATAAAGTAGGTATAGCTTGTGGGAACTACTGATAGAAGTAGTTCAATCTATTTCTAATCCAAATAATTTGTAAGTGAACACCTTAAATATCTCAAAATCTGCACACAATCTCCTTCATATGTCTGTTTTGTTTATTAAATTTTTAAATGTGTACTCTTCAATTAGATCTTGAAAGGCAAAAACTCCTCTTAAACTAAGCCATGTAAAAGAAAGACAACAGAGGCACCATGAAGCTTTTCAGCTTCACAGTGGTCATCCACCATTTTAACAGACACAAATTTGACTTGTAAGTAAATCAAGGTAATAGTCAGAAGTAGCCACTATTTTATGGGACTTTCAACAGACAGTTCTCAAAGGCTCTCAGCAAGCCTGCATGCTGAATCAAATATTTTAAGACAACATTTTGTAAATGGTTAAAGACCTCTATGGTATATTTAAGATACATATGAATTTTACAGGAACTCACTGACATTAGGGTTCAGTCGTAATGACCATAATATGATATGTATATGAATCCCTACCATTTCTGTAGATGCAGTAAATTCAAAGTCTCACAGTGAAAATGATGTTGAATTGTTTCCACTTTCTGTTAAACCTGCCCAGATACCTCCTAAGATGCTCTTGTGAGAGGCTGATTCTCTTATTGCATTGCAGAAACGTCCTGTCATGTGAGCAAAGAAAAATACCTCTTGCCCTGATCAGGCTGAATTAGCAGTATTCTGCACTTTGAAGGTTCTCATGCACACCACAGCAAATCAAACAATGACAGATTAGCAAGAGGTTGGAAAGTCTGCAGTTTTATCAGCTTTTGTTCCTATATATGTGGGTGTAGACACATCACCATTTCATATCAAGTTTCATTACAAATAAGTATTAGTCACTGGACAATTTCTTTAATTTCTGAATCAGGACTGAGAAACATATTGCTTGCCATATGTGAGAGGAGAGGTTGTGCTGTTGATAACAGAATACTTGCTTATTATCATTCTCTGTATCTAATAGACTTTCCACTGCTGATCACTATGTTCAGATCATAAAGACAGAGAACAGGGCCCTCCTTTAGCTTCCTTTACCTGTAGGAAGATAGCACATATACTGATGTATATTAAATAGTTGTATTGGTTTTCAGCCACAGCGGGCAGCAGCTGGACTTCAATGGCTTCTCCAAAAGGACAGCTTTCAAAGAACGCAGCAGGAGAGAACCTGCAGCCCTACATCTAGGAAAGCTGCAGTAAAGATGAAAATACTTTAACCATTTTCAGTTGGCTGACCAAGGTCATGGCCTCTTGGAATGCTGCTAAAGATATCAGAGCAAATTCAGAGAAGTCAGGGTAGCTGAAGGTGACTTCTGAAGTTTTCTAAATTTCCTTCAACTTAACTGTACCCAGGAACTTCACATATCTTTTGTGGAAAGGGATGAATACCACCTTGAGTTGCAGGTATTAACTTCTATATATGTCTAGGATTGCATAACTTTATCCTGAGCAGAGTTCACAGTGACCTCACCATACTGTAACCTAAATCGAAAGGAAATAAATATCTTATATAATAAATATAAATAAATAACCTTAATATTCTCATACCTTTAATAATCCATTATGATTGCATACACCATGGGAAAGTCCCTTAATTGGAAGAGGCTCTTCTTTTCTTAGAACAGACTCTTCTAACCAAATCTCTTCCTTGGTTCTATCAGGCAGGCACCTGGTTCTGCAGGGCTCCATCTGAAAGCCGGTTCTCTTCAATATCTTCAGAAATACTTGGATGCAGAACTTGAAGGTATACTAAGTAAGATCTGAAGATATTAATTTGGGAGGAGCTGTTGATTCCTTAGAAGGCAGAGGGGCCCTGTAGAGTCTATCCCAGTCAAATAAGACTCGAGAGTGTTTGATCAATTCCCTCAGTGTGAATTAAGACACAAATTAGGTCAAAATACCATTGGGGAGTGAGACTTTATTATTGGTTACTCAGGGCGGAGAGAGAAGGAGTGATAGGAAAATTGGAAACAGAAAAGAGGGGAGAAGCAAGCAAGATTTGGGATGGTGCAGTAGAGATAGTCTCCACCATAGGTCCCAGCAGCGTTACAATGATCATGTAGAAATGGGGATAATTATCACCATAGGTCCAGCATAGCTGTCTGTTCTTGATAAGTGAGCACACCATGCTCTGGATGCTGGTCTTGTTTACAGGACTCTGTCCAGCACTGACTGGTCAGTTTCTCTGGAGTTGACCAATTCCCAACCTCTGATCTCAGTTGTGGACGATGGTGGACCATGGTGCCTCGTGGTCTAGGTGGCTGGACAGGATGAGGATCATTATCTGGCAGATGGCTTGGCAGCCAGAGTGTAGGTGGTGCCGAGTGGTGCCTCATTGCCTTGGAATGTTGGTTGTTATCTGTTAGCTGGAGGATTTGGGTGGAAGACAATGGTGGCTCCTTGTCTTGGCCACTGGAGACACCCTGTAAATCAACAATCTTGAGACAAAGAGTCCAGGGGTCCCTGTTTTCAGTCTCCTTCACCAAGTCATCAAGGCCAGGGAATGTTGAAACAGACATTTCTTAAATGTTCTTTACAGAGTCTCAGAAAATTAAAGGGCTGAGCAATCACCAACTTTATCATGTTTAACACAGGAAAGTGCTGGATTCTGCACCTGGGATGGGGCAATCCTGCATGTACAGACAGACTGAAAAAGAGACACTGAAGATCAGCCCCAGGGGAAGGGACTTGGAGGTTCTGGTTGATGGTAAGATAAATATGAGTCAGTAGTGTGCCCTGGCAGCCAGGAGGACCAACCATGTCCTGGGCTGCATCAGGCACAGCATCACCAGCCAGTCAAGGGAGGTGATTGTCCTGCTCCACTCTGCACTGGTCTGGCCTCAACTTGACAATTTCGGGGCCACAATATAAGAAAGATCTAAAGGTGTTAGAGAGTGTCCAAAAGATAGACACAAAGATGAATGGTCTAGAGAGGAAGCCGTACAAGAAGAGTCTGAGGTCACTAGGCTTGTTCAGCCTGGAGAAGAGGAGACTGAGGGCGGGGACCTCATTTCAGTCTGCAGCTTCCTCACAAGGGGAAGCATAGGGACACAAACGGCTCTCCCTGGTGATCGGTGACAGAACCAAAGGGAATGGCATGAAGCTGTGCTGGGGGAGATTTAGATGACATATTAGGAAAAGGCACTGGAACAGACTTCCCAGGGAAGCAGTCACAGCACCAAGCCTGCCAGAGTTCAAGAAACTTTTGGGCACACTCAGGCACATGGTGTGATTCTTGAGCTGCCCTGTGCAGGGTCAGAGTTTGGACTCAATGGTCCTATTTGGTGCATTCTAACTCAGGATATTAGACCCAGCTGTGGTTTGGTTTCCCTTTCTATGTCCTTCTTCTCATTTTTTCTCATTTTCTACTGTTTTTCAGTGTGTTGTTCTGTTCTTTCCTTTGTAATTTTCTTTCTTCATTGCCTCGAGGGAGAAGAATGGAATGCTCATCATGCAGCTTCACAATTGGCACTCCAAAGAACTGTGAGACAGTTCATACCTTAGTGCAGAAATTCTTCAGGAAATTTCTGTGTAAGTTTACATCGAGTTCACATTCATTTCATTTCATTTCACAGCAATGAGGACTTAGCATATATTTCTTCTAACAAAAAAAAAAAAAAAAAAGTAGTGAGATCCTGAGCAGTAAGCCTTGTTTAGCTTCAATTTAATAGCATGACAGTATCTGCAGCATTTTAAGTACGAGGGTTTTCAATAAATAAATGGAGAAACTCAATGAGATCAGATTCCTCCTACCTTATGCTTCTTTGAAAACTTCAGTCAAAGCTAAACAGAACCAACCCTGTTCCCCCAAACCTCCCCAAAAACCTAGAACAAACAAAAAAATCACAAATCTTCCATCTGTGCATACTTGTCTATGCCTCTCAATTAAACAAACCAAATTAAGTGTAGTAGAGTGACACTGTCTCTTAGCCAGATGCTGTACCACTAATAGGGAGCAGAATGCAAATTCTATACATGGGAAGACTTTTTCATGTGTTGATGCAATATTTTTCAAAATCGGATTCAAAGCAACTTCAAAGAGTAACTACTTTTTATTATAAATATTCATTTTCACGGCAAAATTTTTCTTCTGGCTTCTTTTGCACTTTGTTATCACTAGTTTCATGAACATCACAAGAAGGAAATTCTGCTTTCTCAGACTTTCGGAAGGTCCTTTATTTTTTTTAATCTGAGTTACAAATTTTGTTCAGTACTTGCTGCATGCTCCTCACATAGATAGTCTTTTTGTGAGTTTAGGCAGTGGATTTGTTTTTCATTGCTAAGCAATTAATGACTTTCTGAATCAATCCAAGACTTTCCTTTGTGCTACATTCTCAGTCCATTGTTTCATGACAATTTTCCCTCCTTTTGCTAGCAGGATTTGCTTGTCCTCTGCACTGGCTAATTGTAACCAGTGCTGGTCTGTTCATGGCATGCACATGTGCTCTTCAGGGACTTCCTGGACTCCCCTACCCATCACCACTTGCTCAAAATGTGTCCTGATGCAGACTTCAGCTGCAGCTCTTCCTGCATTGTGCTGACATTTCCCTTCCTGCTATAAGAAAAGATAAAATATTTTGTTATTTATTTTCTTTATCTGATAAGAAATGAAATTTGTGGAAACTGATTACCAGAAGAGACAAAATAGGTCATCTTCTCTTGTCTCCATCTTCTACTTTGGATGCTGCTGGATTCCCTTAGGATGTTATTACACAAAGTTCTTTGAGTTTTTTTGATAACAGGTCCTTATGAATTAGAACTTAAATATTATACTTTAACATAATAGAGCTCCAATCATGCATTCAGTTCTTTACTCTGATTTTGTTTTATACATTTGCATGGTCAGTGGCTTTGCTTTATTCTTTGTTTCTGCAGTGCAATGTATGACAAGTTTGTCCATGATTAGGATTTCAAAATAGGCAATATTTTCCTATTCAAGTATAAGGAACAGGGAAGAAATGGACTCAGCATAAGGAAAACTAAAACTATCCAATGTCTAGGTTTAAGTTAAAAGAAATATATATTGTTTCAAAGCATCTTAATATGATTCTTTTAATCTGCATGGCATTTCAGGTTTTTAACACTATTTCCTTCAGTTTATGTTATTTTTATAACTAATGAAATGTAATGAAGATGTGTGAACCTAGAAGCTCTGTTTTAAAATTTCAAGAGGAAATATCTCAACAATTCCAAAAGGGAAACACTTTGTTTAAAAATGTTCAAATGTTCAAATTATATAGCTCAGTGTTTGAAATGGTTTGGCTTTTATTTTGCCCAAATTATTAGCAATGCTTTAACTACCCAAGAAATTTTCTTTTTTTTTCTTTTAATAATAAATTCACTGATCATTATTTTTTTTCACAGACCTACTGGAGAATACTATAGAAAAATAGCAATGGCAATTATCTGTCACATACTGTATGCTGTTTAAAAGCTTTTGTGTCTAGCTGAGAGAGGGTTCATTTTTCTCCATAGCAATGTCCACAGTGCTATGCATTATATTGGTAGCTATAAAGGTGTTGATAACACACCAGTGTTTTGGGTACTGCTGAGCAGGGCTAGCACAACAATAGTGCTGTCTCTCAACATTCCAGCCCCCGTTAGTAGGCCAGGAGTAGGTAAGATCCTGTGAGGGGACACTGTGAGGTCAGCTCACCCAAACTGACCAAAGGGATATTCCACACCGTATGACATCAGCTCAGATATAAAAGCAAAAAGTGAAGGAGGAAAGAGGTGGGGCATTCATTCTCACATTTGCCTTCTGGAGCCCTGCTTTCCAGGAGGTGGCTGGACCGTGCTTGCTGTTGGCAAGCAGAGAATAAAATTGGGGTTTTTTCTTCTTTTCCTTTACTTTTTGTGTACACAAGCGGTTGCTTTAGTAAACTGCCTTATCTCAACTTACAAGTGTTTTCCCACCTTATTTTCTCTCCCCTGTTCAGCTACGAAGGGGAAGTGATAGAGCAGTTTTCTGGGCACCTGGCTTCCAGCCAAGGTCAACCCACTACATAGACCTAGCTATAGAGTAAATTTATATATATCAGGTATACTGACAATCTAGAATGCAACAAAGCTTTAGAGGATTTGGTTATTTAAAATGAACTTTTCAAAGTGATGCTAGTCCTTCATTTTTCATAAGCATTTATTATGTCTCTATATAGTATAAATGCTCTCTGGACCTGAAGTTGAAATGCCATGGGAATTCCTGCATTTCCAATGTATTTCATAATTGGATTTAAATTTTTTTTTTTTTTTTGAGGTATGAAGGAAGAGAAAGGGGTCAGAAGATAAAACCAAATCAAAATAAATAAGAATTCTGTCCCATTGTCCTCTAAGGCATTTTTAATGTCTTTCTTACATGGAAAAATCTGCTACAGTATATGACATTTTAAGTTGAACAGTACTGGGAGGATTTTTCAGTCTTCATCAACTCACTGCTCTTTCCAAGTGTTGCTTACATCAGGAAGGTCAAAGAATCAAAAAACCACATTGTTCTCAGACTGTTTCTGGGATTTATGCACATATCTAATCAACCTTCACTTTCCAGAAGGCCTAAACATATTGAGATTTTGATTTTAACATGTCATCAGAAATGTTCTTGAATATTTTGACTTTTTATCTATTCTGTGTACCAGGAGATGCCAGCTATACATATTTGTATATATTTGTAACTGGCAAATGTCCACAAGTTAAAACAGCATTGATGCATCTATGAAAATATGGAAACAATTTTACCAGGAGTCATCAAATTCATTACATTTTACTTAGAGTAAGCATCATTTAAATAGCTCCCTCTAGGTTTTCTAATTAAAAGAGGGAAGTTGAAGACCTGTCTTAGTTTTCCCATGAGTGATTCCTCATCATTATTTTAAAATCATTTTAAAGATATTTAAAATGAAATATAAGTACTAGTTATCATACAAAGGATAAGGTTATAAGAAATGTGGCTTCTCATTACTTCCATGTTAAGTCATTAGTCCCTTATATCAATCCTTATCTATTATCTTGAACAAAAGAACTTTTGAGGCTCTTCCTCTATGTCAACCTAATGCATTGATGAAGCAGCTTACTTTTCTTCCCTGGGATATCTACATACAGAGTCAAAATAAAACTTATCTTTTCAAATTATTTTACTACACTGGAACTGCAGATGTGATCATCAGCAAAGGCACGGTAATGACATATTCAGTTACAGTCTATGTGATACTCTTTTGATTTTGGGGATCTTGATTTGTTATGGGTTTGGGTTTTTTGTGGTTATTTTTTGTGTGTGTTTTTTGGAGGGGTGAGGGAATTTGTTCTTGAATAAAGATAAAACTGCCTACAAAACCTCAAAGGTAGGGAAAAACTAATGGAAGAACATTATACTGGATGTAATATGTTTGAGATCTGTTTCTCTCACAGGAATTCTGAAAGTGGATATACACAGAGTGGACATATATATAGTTCTAGTAACACTGATATCTCTACTTCCAATTTAAACACAGCTCAATACTGAGAATTACTGTTTCATTGCAGAACTAGGTGTCTGCTTCCACTGCATTTTGCCAAATTCTGATTCAAGAATCTGTTGTGGCTTAACCCCAGCCAGCAGCCAAGGTCCACACAGTTGCTCGCTCACTCCCCCACCTGTGGGATGAGGGAGAGAATCAGAATAGTAAAAACTAGAAAGCTTGAGATAAAGAGAGCTTACTAGGGAAAGCAAAAGCCACACACACAAACAAAGCAAAACAAAAAATTAATTCACTGCTTCCCATGGACAGGCAGGTGTTCAACCATCTCCAGGAGAAAAGGGTCCCATCATGAGCAAATGTTACTTGGGAAGACAAAGGCTATCACTCCAATGTCCTCTCCTTCTTCCTTCTTTCCCCCACTTTATATACTAGGCATGATGTATATGGTGTGGATTATCCCTTTGATCAGTTTGGGTCATCTGTCCCAGCTGTGACTCCTCCCAGTCTCCTGTGCACCCCCAAGCCAGCATGGCAGTACAGAAAGAACAAAAGACCTTGGCTCTCTGCAAGCACTGCTCAGCAATAACACAAACATCTCCATATTATCAACCCTGAGTTCAGCAAAAATTCACTACTAGTATACTAGCCGCTGTGAAGAAAGTTAATTCTACTCCAGCCCAAGCCAGCACAAGATCAAAGGCAATATGAGACCTTTATAATTTTTTATATATCCATATATTCTGGGAACACTAAGTAGAAATTATGCACTCTGCAATTTTTTCCACAGAGTTGTTCATCTGGGAACTCATATGTCAGTCTTAAGCATTTTAGAAAGGAAGAAGGGAACTTACTTGATCTATACAAGGTACTATAGGAAGATCAAAAAACCTGTATAGTCAACAGCATAAAATACAGTTGGCAAAGCTGTCAAAATCAGTGTGATTTCTTTACTCAGGTCCACAGCCTGGTAGGGATACAAAAAGTAAAGTTTTTTTCTTGTGCTAAGCTGTTTCCTAACAGTGAATCAATATGTAAATGTACTTATTCCAACAGTACCAATGGTGACCAAAGTCACAGTAAAACAGTTGATATTGATACAGGTACAATTACAGCCACAATTTTCTTGTTCAACACATGGGTTTATAATCCCAGCCTGAGTAAGATAAATCTGTATTTTTGTAGTGTATCATGTCTTTCAGCATTTCTAGCATAGATCATAAAATCATAAAAGTGGTTCTTTAATGTTTCTTAACAACACTAATGCACACATATACACGCACACCAATGTATTTTCAAGCTGTACATCAAATAAAAGCTGTTATCAAGCTGTGCATCAAATAAAAATCCAATATTTTAGAGGCAGGATGGAAAACTCACAGGTATTGTGAAACAATTCCAGTTGTAGACAGTTCTGTTAAGCTGCAAAACTAAAAGATGTACACTATCTACAACTACTCTCTTTAGCTTATTAGAAATTTCTTGTGAGAAGTCCATTAGAATCTGCTTTTATTTTCTTTTACAAATAAACCTGAATCTTCAGAAATAGTGTAAAAATTGAATAAAAGAAAAAGAAATTCCCATAAATTCCCAGTAAAGCCACGGAACAGATAAAACTCTGTAAAAAGAAAAATCTTTTTCCTTAAAACTTGTCAGAAAATTTGAATAAAACTTCTTTGCTCCCTTTCTATCCAATCTGGAATCATGTTCATAATAGCTGAACAGTAGAAAATACCTGCAAAGGGAATAAACCAGTTAAAATATTTTTCTTGTGGAGCAAGGTTTTCTACTCTGCTTACTTTAATTAAGCAGGGAAATATTTTTGTGCTTATTCAGTGAATTCCCGCTTCTTGAAGTTCTGTATCCGATATGTATTTTATACATAAGAGTCAGGAAAAGTCACAGGCAAGCCCAAAGCCAAATTCACTTTCTGCTAAAAAGGCTATTCAGTTTTGACTAAATGTCCACTAAGTGCTCTGTACAATTTGTACTTCACAGCTCCAAGTTGACTCACTGCATTTGGTTTAATCAGTTTTGTTTTCATAAGGCCAGAGGTGCTCTTTTTAAATCAGGATAATGAACAAACAGGAGTTATCTCATATCTTAGCCTGTCTCAGTAGAAGGGTTGTTTAAAATGGCTACATTGATCTTGTAAAATGAGACTATTCATTCTATGCTAACACTTCCTCTGTTACACACAGGATAGAGCAACAGATAAAATAGTTTTATTTATTTAATTGTTGTCCTCCAGTGTAGTTTATTTAATTACTGTCCCTCAGCATGGTCAATATGTGAGGGCAGGACTTCACTCCTCAGACTACCTGCATCTGTTGCCTGCCCTGGTGGTACCTATTGTGATATGTTCTCTCGGTATAAGGAGGCACCAAGTGTCCAAGATAACAGTTTATCAATGGGACCCAGGAAGCATGTCCCAGTGTCTGAACATAACCTTAATGAACCATTAGACCAAAAGAGTAACCTAGTCTTTTATCTTAGGCTACTTGAACTTCCAAATACATTGATGGTTACAAGCTCTTCAGAACGGATAGGCAAGGTAGGAAGGGTGGAGGGGTGGCTCTATATGTCAGAGAGTCTCTTGACTCTAGAGCTTGAGGTCAGTAATAAAAGGGTCGAGTGTCTGTGGGTCAGAATCGTGGGGAAGGCCAACAAGGCTGACATCTTGGTGGGAGTCTGCTACAGACCACCCAATCAGAATGATGAGGGTGATGATTTACTCTACAGGCAGATGGTGGAGGTCTCTAAATGACCGGCACTCGTTCTTGTGGGTGACTTTAACCTGGTGGATGTCTGCTGGAAATTCAATACAGCAGAGAAAAGACAGTCTAAGAGGTTCCTTCAGTGCATAGAGGACAATTTTCTACTCCAGCTGGTGGACAAGCCTACCAGGGGTGGGACCCTTCTAGGCCTGCTGTTTCCAAACAGAGAAGGACTGGTGGGAGCTGTGGTGGTTGGAGGCTGCTTGAGGCACAGTGACCATGAAATTATA